>NC_069717.1:18110983-18410983 GCF_027358585.1 Pangasianodon hypophthalmus
CTTTTGGAAGAATGGTCAAAAATTCCTATAAACACACTCCTCAAACTTGTGGACAGCCTTCCCAGAAGAGTTGAAGCTGTAATAGCTGCAAAAGGTGGACCGACATCATATTGAACCCTATGGGTTAGGAATGGGATGGCACTTAAGTTAATATGTGAGTCAAGGCAGGTGACCGAATACTTTTGGTAATATAGTGTATATATATATATATATATACACACACACACACACACCAGAGAGTAGTCTTTTTCTGACCAATAAAACTTTAAATGAGCCAATCGACATACAATCCTTTAACAGCAGTGTATGCTTGTACAAGTTATCACTCAAAAATATGCCAAAAGAGCAGTTTTTTCAGCCCAATAAAATGTAAATTAAGTCATATGTTCGACATATTCTGGAATAATATGAGCAGGCATTTTGAACTTTCTGATTTTGGAAGTTTGAAATTATGGAAATGCTCATGTTTCTGTCTTTATTTAGGCTATTCTTCAATTACATCATTTATCACAAAAATTTTTGAATGAAAAAACGCAAGCAGGGACCAACATTGCACAAGCCTACAACAAAAGCCTACAACAAAAAATCAACATTGCACAATTAAATGTTAATTGTTGTTACCAAAGCCAGAAGCTGATTGTTTGTGATATAAACCACAGTTCGTGTGAGACCCTCTAAGAGGTTCATTGAAGACATGGGAGGGGTCTCCACAGTTCTTCCACCAATCATTACATCCAAAAAGGCAGCGACACAACTCTAAGGAGACAAATCCAACAGTTAAGCAGCACATCCACAGTTTGATACACTAACGATTACATGAAACTACTTAAAATTACACATAAATTAAATGGCCCATATGTTCATAAACACAGACAAAAATTCTGTCTTACTTTGTCAAATTTTGATAAATTGCTTTTCCGTCGAGGATCTCCATCATCTGTGTCAGCCATGGCTAACTGCTGTAGCAACTGCCCCACCTGTGATAATATCAGATAACATGAATAAATATTTCAAAAACAATAAATATTGAACACATTTATGATTCAAATACATGTCTGGTTTCACTTATGCAAAAATTTCAACCACGTTTAACCCTGCCATGAAGGTAAAGAGTCACTACACATAGACCTGGTCATTTATTTTTGTCCTTAACAGTGTACCCTAAAAAGCACTGAAGTTGTAAACCTAATCTGCAGTCTGTGTGTGGCTCTTAACTGAAGCACGATTTCATATGTTCTTTATCAGAATTTAACGGCAGTAATAAAATAACCTAAAAATAGTGATGTCCTAGATCAGGTTTTGTTTACCTATGGAAAAGATGACTACTGTAGCCTTCCTGTCAGCTCAAACCAGTCTAGCCATTCACCACTGACCTTTCTCATCAACAGTGGATAACCACCCACAGAACTGCCTGAGTGGAATTTTGTTGTTTTTGCACCATTTTATGTAAACACTAGAAGCTGTTCTAGTGAAAATCCCAAGAGATCAGTAGTTTCTGAAATACTCAAGCCAGCACATCTGGCACCAGAACCATGATATGGTCAAAGTCACTTCGATATGTGAATATTAACTGAAGCTTTGACCTGTACCTGCATGATTTTATCCACAGTCCTGCTGCCTCATGATTGGCTTATGAGATAATTGCATGAATGAACAGACGTACAGGTGTTCCTGATAAAGTATATATAAGAAAGAAAGAAAGAAAGAGGTCACATGAAAAGTTAGTCAGGGGGCATAGTATGTTGAAGTAAGACCTGAAGTAAGCTATATAACTTTCCTAGACAGATGGCAATCCATCAGAATTCCCTTTCAGAAAGTATCTTTTTCCAGTTTAAGGCAGGACACTGCATCCTTGAGACACTGAGCAATAGCACAGAGATTGTTAGAGTCCCACTGAAATGAAATACAGTGTCTAGCCATTAAAGATGTAAATGCTAAAATGTCTGTTTAGAATTAAACTGACTCCAGTCCATGCAAATACTGCTACAGCAGGGCAGATCTCAACTTTGATTTTTAGAATAACAGACGTGATGGTAGAGTAACTAAGTCAGTAGCAAGGCATTGCTGGACATAAGAACATCAGTCTTCTATAACTGGATAAACTTCAGACAACCAAGCTTTAAATTAGTGAATTCTATGAGCCTGAGCCAGGGACACACTGTGCTTTGTATGAATCCTATCAATAGCACAAACCCACCATTGCTCTGTAAAACTAACACCTAACTCCTGTTCCCAGGCACTTTTAATCCTAGTAATATAATTATCTAAAGACAAGAGCTGATTGTATATCATAGGGATTAGTGACTTCTGATGAGAGCTAAGATGATGATCTTTCTATGGCGCTTGAGAGGTAGAGTAGGGACATTTGGGAAAATGAGTGCAGTGCCTGACCTGAAGGTAGCGAAACAGACAGTCCAAATTCAGTAGATCGTTCTGAATAACTAAGATGTTCTCTTTGTAAAATGTTCTCTTTGTAAAAATCTCAAACATTTTATACCTTTATCATACCACGGCAAAAGAAATGGAAGCACTAAGTGTTGGAGGAAGAAAATGATTCATAGTTAAAGGCATTAGTGTAGAGTAAAATTAAAATAGTGAATAGACAAGAGATCCTAAGAGTGGACAATACTACAGGGTCAATTAAAAACCAAAGTTGTTAATAGGTAAGGAGTAAGTAAGGCCAATAATGATGAAGTACATTACTGGGCCTCCAGTCTACACCATGCAGTCCAAAGAGCCAAGTCAATACATAACTTTACAAATATGAACTGACAAATAATATAGATGAAAATCAGGTAAGGCAAACCCTCCTCTGAATTCACATCTCTGAAGCACTGACTTGCATATCCGAGGCACTTTCCTATTCTATAAAAAAGGGGTAACATTTTGGTCAACATCGTGAATGGAGATCTTTATAACACTTGGTGAAGTCATATCATAAAAAAAAAAAAAAAAAAATCGACAGTAGAATTCATGGCTATGTTTAATAATGAAAGTAAGAGCATTTCCACACGCACAGTGCGACGAGAACTTACAGGATTGGGAATAAACCAAGGAAGCCACTTGTTAGTGAGGCTAATCGGGGAAAAAACGACTTCAGTTTGCTAGGAGTATAAAGATTGGACTGTGGAGCAATGAAAAAAGGTCATGTGGTCTGATGAGTCCAGATTTACACTATTCCAATGCGATGGGCATTTCAGGGTAAGAAGGGCAGCGTATGAAGCAATGTACCCCTTCATGCATATTGCCTTCTGTACAAGCCTCTGGAGGCAGTGTTATGATCTGGGGTTGCTTCAATTGGTCAGGTCTAGGCTCAGCAACATTATGCAGCAATAAAATAACTTGCGCGGTTTGCATGTTTGCACACATGCACATTATGTTGTCCTGTGTAGGTCTGTGTATTCTTTAGCTACTTCTGTCTTGTCTCGTGTAGTTTTGTGTTGTTTTATGTAGCACCACGGTCCTGGAGGAATGTTGTTTCATTTCAGTGTACACTGTACCAGATGTATATGGTTGAAATGACAATAAAAGCCACTTGACTTGACAAAGTCAGTCGAATACCTGAATGTACGGAATGAAAAGGTTATCCCATCAATGGATATTTTTCTTCCCTGATGGCACAGGCATATACCAGGATGACAATGCCAAGATTCATCAGGCTCAAATTGTGAAAGAGTGGTTCAGGAAGCATGAGGAATCATTTTCACACATGAATTGGCCACCACAGAGTCCTGACCTTAACCCCATTAACCCCAAGTCTTGTGATGGGATGTGCTGGAGAAGACCTTATGGAGTGATTCGACTCTCCTGTCCTCAATACAAGATCTTAACAAAAAATTTATGCAACTCTGTATAGAAAAAAAAATGCTGTGATGCTGCAACGACAAATTTGTTCCATTATCAAAACTAAAGCCAGTGCAACAAAATATTAGTGTATTTTTTTTTTTTTTTGGCCAGGCAGTGTATGTGTCACCATTTTCAGTTTAGCTGTACTATTTACAATCCATTGCTACTGTAGGATTCCAAGTTGCACAAGCAGCACAAACAACCCCATCACAGGAACCATAAAAACAATGGACCCCTACTTGCAGACCCTGAGGAGCCGAGTTAATTACTGCCTGTTTGCACCTGCCTGATTTCAACTGTCCTGTGAACAACAGATTGAGTGTTAGAACAACCCTGACCCACGGAACCCTCTCAGCCCAGAAAACCCCTGTCAAACCTACTGATTTAGGCCACTGGACAAGACCAAATAACTAGCCCAAGAGGTAACACCTAAGGACCCTCACCAGTAAATCTGATAACATAAGGCCCAAGGGGGGCGGGGGGTGATTCATGAAGAAGGGCCTCAAGAAAGCGTTAACACAGGCTCCTCATGGAATGAGACCTTTGGTCTTTCCCCACAGGAACACAAAGATCACCCTGCCCTTAACACACTTCTCACATTACACAGACTATAGCAGAACACACCTTATTGCCTTAAAGAACAATGACTCTTAAAATGATGCATTATGGTTTGCAAAACTTTAATGTCATGCCTTATATGTATCATGTCTATAGCCACCAATTCATTAATATGCCTTTGATCAATTACCATGTATCAATGATTGAGTATACTGATAACAGCAAGTATGTGATGTTTGGTATGTATATGATCATTAGTTAATTTGGAGTTGGAAAAAAGTAAATTTGAGTAGAATTTTATTACATCCATGTTAACAAGTTCTAAAGTTCTAACTAAGCTCTTATTTTGTCGAAAGTTTGAAAAGCACATAACTCAGATACCAGTATGATAATATCAAAGGAGGAGAATATAGCTTACACCCCACCATAAGAATATTTGACTGGAGGAAACATTTTGGGGTTGCACTAGCCAGAAAAGGTTAAAATCCCTATGACACCGGGAGTCGAGTCGAGTCAACCATTAATAGTCACGCAGGAGTTCTTGTTAACCAAGAGCTTCAGAAGTTCTCGCCCCTCAATAAAACACGAGGAGATCACACTTGCTCTGAGACTTCGCATCAAGACTGGCTCCTGCACAGCCCCTGACTCCAGCCTCTGCACCGCCATGAACCAACTCTTCACTCATCAAGCACTCTTCTGCAACCCGCCTGCGAGACTCCACGGGGTACACCCTCACTCTATTCACCAACCCCGACTGGCTTCCCAAGACGCCACTCCAGACTCGACGGAACCTTTGACGAATCCACATCGCCACTCCCTCCAGACAGTGATGCAACAAGGGAATCCCCGTGCAAAGAGACAACACAAACACAAGTACAATACCTCCAGATTTTTGCTGAAATGGTGCACTTAATACAAAGTTTAAAGCCCTTCTAAAAAAAGACAAGAAGGTTAAATCGATAAGTTGATGGTACATTCAAGTCATGGTCCGAAAAATAGCATATAAAAAATAGCAGAAATAGCAGTGCTAGAAACATGGGATTTCATTCATTCTCTGTTCAAAACCCTTCTATGCTGACATCTGTGCGTGCGTGCATGTGTTAGATTACTTTTTGTATATTAGAATAGTCTAATATAGTTTCGTCTGTTTTGAAACACAAGTGTCTTGTGTTTCTCCTTAAACTGTCGATCTTGTTACTGTGCTCTTAATATAGTGTTTTCACTATATTTAGGATATTATTACTGGTGGCAACGGAAGTAATATCTTATGCAGAACTAATAAATACACTATTTAAAGACGAATAGTTGATTAGTCATTGCAAGTTGGCAAAATTTCCCCCTCTGAGCTGATCTGCTAGTTTGCCCTACATATTTATGGTGGAATATGCGGGCAGTTCAGTCTAAATTGTAAAACCCTACACTATGGTTATATGGAAGACACCTGCAAACTATCCTTTTCTGCTTTTTCTGTTTATTCAGTGGTCAGACCAAAAGAGAATAATACGCTCCCAACAGAAAAGCCAGTTCACTTAGGAGGAAGGATGCAGAGACTAAGTGACCTTTGACATGTGATTTATTTGCCTCTATATTGTGTGATAAAGGATGTGGGTGGAAACCCATTGTTGATGAGAAAGGTCACAAAATAGGGTACTAAACTGTAGGGGAGTGTTGGCAAATATTTCCTCTTTGATCTGGTTTGTTTAGGCAGGTGAAAACACAGCAATCGCACTCAAGTGCAGACCAATATAACCTGTCCAAGACCATCAAGGTCCATGGTGGTCTCGGTACAGTGTGGTTCTATTGCAGTGATTTAATTCAACCCAACTACACAAAGTAAACCAAACATGTTGTGTAACTTCTTTTGAACAAGGGCCAATTTCACATACATATCCATACAAAGAGCCACAAATGGAACACCAAAATGCCCAAAAGACCACAAAAAACATCTGTGATGGAGCACAGAAAATTATTTCCCTAGAGAAAAAAAAAAATCTTTCACAACAGTTGGCCAGATCAAGAACACCACCTAGGATGTAGGTGTATCTTTATCAAAGTCAACAAACAAAAGTCACCATTACCAAGTAAGTGCAGAGGGTTTACCACAAGATGTAAACCTTTGGTAAGCTTCAGTTCATCACAGTTTGAAAAAGAGAGAGAAAAAAAAAAAATAAATAAAAAAAAAAAAAAAAAAAAAAAGAAAAGTGTATACAGTTATGAAACAACATTGTATGGACAGATGACACACAGATATGTCATCAGACTTGTGATGGGAAAAGAAGAGTATGGAGAAGGGAAGGAATTGCTCATGATCCAGTGCATACCACCTCATCTTATGGGGCTGGCATGTATGGCTGCCAATGGAACTGGTGCCCTTGTAATCAGATTCAGTCAAATGCTTCACAACCCATTGGAAGGCACACATACACAGCAAAACCAATCTTTTTTCTTTTCTTTTTTTTTTTCTTGCTATACACTGAAGACATTTGGGTTTGAGACCAAATGATAAATATGAATCAGAATTACAACTTTTACTTCCTGATTTTTACATCTAGATGTGTTAATGTCATTGATATTTCAAGTGAGCAAAAATATTGAAATATGTGACTGACGGGTATTTCTTGTTGCCCAGGTGTGCCGGGTTAGATTGATTGTTTAAACACTTAATAGCACTGACTGTCTACTCTTGGTTTGAGCCCTGGGTTTTGCCTCTGAAGACTGCATTTGTTGTTAAAAAGGATAAACCAACATGAAGACCAGAGAGCTGTCTATGGGAGAAAAGCAAGCCATTTTGAAGCTGACAAGAGAGGGAAAAATTGATCAGAGCCATTATTCAAGCATTGTGTATAACCAATACAACAATTTCAAATGACCTGGAAAAAAAAAAAAGAAATCACTGTGTACCAACAACCAGACATCAAACAGGTCATCCCAGAAAAACAGCAGGAGTTGATGACAGAAATGCAGAAACTGCATGGCTGCTTCTGGAATGGGCTCACTAATCATTACTGATGATGTAACTCATGATGGTAGCAGCACAATGAATTGAGAAGTCTACAGAAACATTCGATCTGCCAATTTACAGCAAAATGCATCCAATCTAAGTGGGAGGAACTTCATCATGTAACAAGACAATGACCCAAAACACAGGACTTTGTTGTGCGGTACAAGCTTGGAAAAGCATTACAAAAGAATTGCACGCAAGGGATACGCAACCAAATATTAAGTGCTATTGACTTCAGAACTATCTGTTACAATACTTTAGCTCACCTAAAAACTGGGTGGTCTGCCACCAAAGGTGCATATCTAGATGTAAACATCAGGAAATGATAGCTGAAATTCTGATTTATCGTCTCATACTCATCTTTTTATCCAAAACTCAAATGTCTCCAGTGCATAGCAAAAACAAAAGAATTGGCCTTGCTGTTTTCAATACTTTCGGACAGGACTGTAACGTATCACTGTGATTAAAATTAATGGTAACGTGGTAGATTTTACAGTTCTTTGTAGGCCTAGTTAATCTTTTTTCCAACAAAAATGTGCTGTTTTTGACTATTTTCAACCAAAATTTTCAGGAGCATCTCTAATGCAATAACATTGTCTAATGTTAGCTACGTCAAACATACATTGATAGAACATACATTTATTTCACATTAATGAACTAAAAATATTCTTAATTTACTGTGACAGAAAGTGAGTTTGCCATGTCAGGAAAATTGAGAGGAGACAAGACAAATGTGAGATCGGGGAAGGATTCAGCTTCCAGGGTGTCAGTTAATATTGGAGATTTCACAATGCTTACATAAATGTGACTCATTATGGAATAAGTTTATTAGGGGGAAAAAGAAGACTTTTCTTTTGCATATTTTTGATAGATAACCTCTAGCAAAGTATACCAATGTTAAAATGCAGCATTCCTACACAAAACGCATGAAGGGGGGCAAAAGATCAGCAAATGCTTTTCCATTACTTAAATAAAACTATTTTTTCTGAAAACTGTGATATCAGCATACCAAGACCTTGATCTGCATATGTCATAAGACAATACTATAACAAATCCTACCTGCATTAGGTTAAAGCGTGCCACTTCATTAATGGGTGCGTCCGAGATGATTCCATACTGTTCAGGGTTGACAATGGCTGGGCAGATGAAACAAGTCAGCAACAGGTCTGTGCACATGGTCCTCACCTCCCCAACCTCCAGCCCTTCCACTTGCGCCAGTGATTTGTACATTTGTGACACGATCCAGCGCAAGCTCTGAGGGAAGCAGTAGGTATTTTGCTTCAAATAGCCAATAAATGTATTAACAAGAGCCACAAGCTTGGCTTGGTTGGATTCTACAACTGCCTGAACCTTTTGACAGTAAGAATCAGAGCCCTTCTCCCCAAACAGGCGCTCCTGTTGTGTTGGGGTGAATCTTTCAGTCACTTTGGCTGGATCAGTCTCTAGGTGGTCTTCATCCTCCACCAATAGCTGCATAATGGGCTCATGTAAGGTGGCTGTGAGAAATAACTTGGCAGAGTACAGGCCCTCAGAGAATAGCTTAAAGAGGATACTAAAAGCACATGTGCCCCGCCGTAGCAGACGACGTGGATTATCACTCTCCTTAAGCTCGAACTCAACTAGGTAACGCAGGACCTAGAAGTGTAAAAGCAGAAAGATTTCAAAAACAGCAATGACCAAAGTCAATTTCTAATTTATATTGCTAACATTATTTCTATCGTAAATGATATTCATGTGGGTGTCTGGGTGTTCCCTTTATGTACTTGTAGTAGGTAGACTTCATCCTCTTGCATGATGCAGTTGCCATAAAGTGAGGTAAAAACAGTGTGGATCACTCCTTGTGTATGTTCTTGGTTAAGCTTCTCCCCAGCAACCAGACAGGAGGCCACCAGGCGTGGATTTTCCCTCAGCCGCCCAAGGAACTCTCCATAGATACTCTCCTGAAAGCCCAGAGTCTTGTAGCCGTCAACAAACTGCGTACTCTCTAACACCTTAGCATGCAAGCAGCATTCGGCCGGGGATGCCTCAGCACTGTAAAATGAAATGCAGTGATTCACACTAAGGCTACAACTAATTATTTTTTTGTACTTACTATTAATTTTGTAATCCATTAATCTAGACAAGGCTGCAAAAATGAATATTTTAATAGTGTATTATTCATGTGAATTAATCAACATATCAATTAATCAGCTTAAATATTATTTAGCATTTTTATTTTTTATTTTATTAATAATTTAATGTAAAACAATATCTTTCTTGTTTCCAATACGCATTTAAATTACAAATAAGGAAAGTGATGAGGAGCTTGTGCTAAACAAACACACAAGGAATTTAGGACTAAAGTAATAAATCACAGATGTTCATCATTACCAATCTTAACAAGCCAAAACAGGTCATACTATTTCCGACTTCATTCAGTTTTCTTGGAGGCCTGTACATTTCAGTAAAACCCAGTGTTTGTGTTCTTTAAATCCTCAACAGCGTCGAACCTGAAAAAAGATTTGCGAAGCCCTGCGGTGTACAGTAATGTCAACACTACTGCCCCCAGCACCTTCACTATAGTAATACATTCTACACAGAAATAGAGGCCTATGCACTTTAACATTTGTTATTGCTTAAGCAAATGACTAGCAGGCCTGTCAGGATAACTACTTTTGTTGGATGATATATATTGTCCCAGATAATAATGCAAGTACACCCTTTCAAAGAGCAATGAACTTTTAATTCATAAAAATATTCAGACATTGTAATGTCCACAAGAGTGAGCAACAAATAAATGCAAACTAAACAGCGCAGTGTTATATTGTTTATTGCAAAGAACAAACTTGGCTGTTAACAATGTGCATAAAATTATAAAATCAAAAGATTTAACCTATGCCAGTTACAATGTTAATTTTCACACTGTTTTTAGTCATAGTTTTTGTCTTCGGATGAAAATATCCTTTAAATTTAGTCAACATTTCGTTATGTCATTTATTTATCTTAGTCAATTTTACTCTGACTAAATGGCATTGAATATTAGTCAACAACATTTAACATCAGAATGAGTACACTTTTGTAATACAACATTGTGAATTTTGTATGCTTTAGTTATTTATTGTCCATGTTTCAGTGCGTTGTTATAGAAAGAACGTATTCACAATGTGAATTATCATTTTATCATTATCATCATAGCGCGTTACTTAAGTTCAAGTTCACTTGTGCATTTGCATCACTTTGTGCAGAAGCAAGTTGTAATATTACATTTATGTTGTGTATACGTCTGATTAATCTCATATGTGCATACAATGCTTTTAGATGAGTTAATTGATCCGCTAGTAAAGCGCTTCAGTTTACCGGTGTTCACTCACTGTCCAGCTTCAGCTCACTCAGCTTAAGCGGGTCAATCCAAAACATTATTGACTATGACTGGATTATTTGAAACACTAGAACTATTCTTTCTAGATTTTTCTTTTTCTAAAAACATTGTTAGTGCATTGTTAACATCTTGCATGTAATTTTTTCAACACTATGTTTTAATTAAAATCGGTGCTAGTACTTGCTACACATCTTAAATTTGAATGCAGTTTTTGCATTTGAAAGTTCCCTCTGGAACTTAACCCTGGTCCTGAGGTCATCAGGCTTGTTCTCCAGAGAGTGGACACTGGTTATCATGATGCTATGCAGGGGAACACAGTGTGCGAAAGCCCTCAGCCTGTTCCTGAAGCCAGCTCGTTTCCCTCGGGGCCCTCACTTCGGGTTGCGTCCTTAGTTTCTCCTCAGAATCTTGCTCGGCCAGCATGGATCCGGTGTTAAAAACGGCAATAGGTGAGTGGATGGCAAACCAATGGAAATAAGAGTATTTCTATAGTTTCTATTGTTCTATCGTGGTAGCCGTGGTGAAAAGGAAAAGAGGTTAAAATAAGGGGAAGTGCAAAAAAAACAAAAAAAAAAACAAAGTGTGGTCAAAGCAGTTGTGACAGCAGCCAAACTCACCGGCACCATCTTTTGGTCTCTGAAGGATAGGGATATCAGACACAGTCTCAATTAAGCCTAAGTCCTGGTTTATACTTGACTTGTGACTTGTAATTGTGCAAAAGCTGCAGCGGAATTGTTCACATATTTGCTTATGTACTTTATGCACATACAGGAAGTACAGGAAGTGACGTCCACTAGAAGGCACATCAGTGTCAAAGCATCTCTGTGTGTCAAGTTTCCAAGTCGAACTGTAAAATGTTTAGCAATTTTATGCACAGCAATTTTAAACACACTGGCAAGCTCTGTTTCACTTAAAACTTTTTGCTGTCAGTATGACTATTATAATGAGATGGGCCTCAAATCGATAACTATGACCTTAAATTTAAAAGTATTTACTTATCTACCTTATCTACTTATCTAAACTCCCAAAGACTAGTATTGGTAGGTTTGAAGGCTACATGAGAGGTTTTTAAAATGGAAAAACTTTAAGTAAACCGGTTAGTGTTAGTACTCAATAGCTATCTAGAATAAGCAATTTTAGACACAACGCTAGTTTGTTTTTTTTAGTTGCGGACACAGTGTCACCACCATTTACATTGGTATTGCATCATGCAAACTAAGCGTTAATTTCTGAGGAAGTGCTCCTGAACCCTCTCTGGTCCTGCTGTGTCAAGTCAGGAGCAGTGGGGGACAATCAGTTTAGGCCTACCTGAAGAGGTGCTTTTGAATAAAGGGGGGATGCTTTATCTATATCTCTCTCTCTCTTTCCATAGCTTACATGCGCACACACACATTCAAACATCTTCCAATTCACTTCCTAGACAGTCTGTAAGCGCTTATTTTTCTTTATTTTTATAATTAATGCTAACTGCTACTTTTTGTCAGTGTCCCTTTCATGCTGCAGTCACACAAGCTGGCTGTAACACAATGCTCCAATCAACCACAGGATACCTGTGCCAACCATCTTGTGCATGCGAAGCAAGAAAAATTCATGTTTTAAACTTGAACATTCTTGGAATGTTTCAGATCATTTTAAATTTTCCAGTCACTCAGCAATGCATTGTTACAGAGTTTTCCTGTTGGTGAAGTTACCTGGTGAGGATGAGACGATCAAGGTTAATCCTCTGTTGTTTGGCTATCCAGGCTGCGCGGTAGAGCCTTTCTGCTGTCTTTAGTACTTCACAATTGAGACGCTGGATAAGCTGTTTCTCTGAAGCCACGTATAGCCTCTCCTGTTTCAGGTGGTGGGCCAGAGTGTGAATGTCTGGCTTCACCATCTTTTAGCTCAGCCACAGGACAGAATACACTGAAGAGGGTATAAAAAAAAAATAAATTAAAAAAAATTAAAAAAAAAGGACACTGTTGACTAACTGTGGTATACAATCATCATTTAAGGACTAGAAATAATACATGATTTTGCCATCTTAGGCCTTACATCAACTATGGCAATGCTGTCTTGTTTTTGTTGTTACCTGAGGTTATCTGACCACACAATTGTTATTTATGCCCTGATAAAATAAAACCTTACAATTGAAGGAGGATGTACATTATTTTTCCCATTACCATATATATATATATGAGAACACACACACACCCCCTAAGTGGTAATTTGCCGGCCTTGGCACATTCTGTCCCCATTTACTCTGTAAAGAATGAAGAGTTCGTAAGTACACACAGACAGACACACACACACACACACACACACACACACACACACCGATCAGCCATAACATTAATACCACCTGCCTAATATTGTTTAGGTCCCCCTTGTGCCACCAAAACAGCTCTGACCGGTGGAGACAAGACCTCTGAAGGTGTACTGTGGTATCTTTGCTGTTCACTTCACCTGTCAGCGGCTTTAATGTTATGGCTGATCAATGTCTGTGTGTGTGTGTGTACTTACGAACTCTTCATTCTTTACAGAGTAAATGGGGACAGAATGTGCCAAGGCCGAAAATGACGTAATTCTGGCCGGCAAATTACCACTTAGGATGTGTTTGAAGGTAGCACAAGCTGTAGGTGGCATTTATCAGGTAAAGAAGGCTGTGTTTTTGATTCGTATTGGTTTAAACATTTACATAGCATTTATGGATGTTTTAATTAAAAATTTAAATATGTAAATACATAATATACAATCTTGATTAGAACATTTTGAAAATTGCGTTACAACATTAATTCAAATTAACCGAATTAATGGTGAAAATCGGCCCAGCACTAATCTTGATATAATACCAAAGGATCTTAATAAATGTAATGCTTAACTGCTAAAGATGTTCTTAGCTGCAGGGAAAAAAACAGCTACAAAATGCTGGCAGAAAAGAAATCCCCCACCATAGACCTGTTTACAGAGATTTTAATCACTTGTATCAAATGAAAATGATGACACTTTCATTAATATTACAGAAAGAGAAAGGCATAAAATACTGGAGGAGGTGATCCCCACATACAACCCATTTGCCCAAAGAGAAATAGTTACTATGCACTACTCAAGCATGTACATATACTAAATGTCGAACACTTCGTACATATGAATGTGTGTATGTATTTGTCCAGGAATACAAGCAAAAGCTTATACATGAATGTGCACTGGACTAATGTCTTTATTAGTGCCTGGCCTAATATTCTTTAAGCATGTTTCAAAAACGTGTTAAAATAACACATTTTACACATTTTTGAAACATGCTTAAAGAACAAACATGAGAAGATAGCACAGGTACCGATAGATAGTACAGGTACAGACATTAGTTCAGTGCATGTGTCAAAAATGTGTAAAAATATATATTTAAAAAAAAAAAAAAAAAAAAAAAAAAAAGGATGTGAACTCAGGTGACTGCTGATATGGGATTGTCCCATTAGCTCTATGATCATCCAGTTGAAACCAGCAACTGCTGTGAAAGGGTTGTTACAACAAAGGAAAGACTTTTTCACAGGTGACAGGGGATGTTAGGGTGAATAGGAGTTACCCAAAGATGCTATGAAAATTCCAGAAGGAAAATACCCTGAGTCAGCAAGAACAGGGGTGCAAGATGACTCAATAGCTGACATTTCTTTAACAGACTCGGGCATGACTATGACAGTGAGTAGCAGAATCAGCATAATATTTTAAGCAAATACTGCTGAATATAAGCTGCAGTTAGGCTGCTGTGGATGTCCTAAGGTAACACCTATCCGGGGCCTAAAAACACATCAAAGCTGGATTAAGTGCTCAAAACAGGCGTGAACGGGACCTCGTGTTGACCAGTCTCTCTTGGGAGTGTCCCACTCAGTCCAATGAAATTCAATGGCAGGATTGAATACAATAATTCAAATATTTGAACAGCCCTGTACGCATAAATTTTAATATAAACATGAAATTTAATTATTTTAAAGTTTTTTTTTTTTTTTTAACCAAGTCAACCAATTCTTGCCCATAAAATAAAGTCATGTCATGCAACCATGATATTTAAAATTATGTATTACCTTTACATTGATATAATACTTTGACATGTTATTGGTAGTAAAATGCTTTAAAAATGAGTTAGCACTTTGTTGTTGTTTTTTTTAATGCCTGTAAGTAACATGTTCATTTTTATGTTTTAGGAGCAGGCTGTCAGATGTTCATGAAATTTACAGATTAAATTTCTTTTTAAAACCCATAAAATATATGCAAAATGTATACCAAAAGGGTTTACTTCAGCATATTGTGTCAGTGATTAATATTTCAGAAACAAAACTTCAATATTAAAAATAAATTTGGAATTTAACATTTTTACTGCCATAATTGGACACACCACTTGACTGATGGTCACGCCAAATGATGACGTGACTCCTTGAGGTTAAATTTGAGTTTACATAAAGATTAAAAACACCAGAATGCACAAAATCTCATTAAACAAACAGAACTTAATACTTTTAATAGTTATTTAAGTCTCTATGAACAGAAACAATTTAGAAAACAACTCTGTATGAGAGTGTGGCACACAGTCTCTTCTCCTTGCTTTTCAAAGGTATCTGGGAAATAGGTTAAAAGAGTTATGAGTTATTTATCTCTGTTGTAACAAAATTTTGCAAGATTTAACATTTAGCCTCAAATGTTAGTAAAATGTATGTGTAGTATATAAACACAACTGTAACCATAGTAACTTTTTTTTTTTTTTTTTTTTTTTGAGGAGTTCATTAAAATTGTGTAACGCACACCTAGCCGTGGATTATCCCGCTTATAAAATGGTCATTTGCCAGCATTCACAAGTTAAAGCTGTCATTGATGTCTGCAGCACGCAGTATGAGTGAAAAGATACAAAGCAGTTAATTGTACTTAGTTATTTTATATAAGGTAATTATAATTAAATATTAGGTCATTAGATCTAGAATTCTCCCTACTCTAAATCAGACAGAGATAAAGTAGTGCAATAACATTACATTTATTTGAATGAATTATAGTAAATAGTTATTAGAGAAAGATAAGGAGAGTGAGAGAGAGCGAGACTGTGCATGTGTGAATTACCTGCATCAGTGCCGTGTCTCTACTAATAATGAAGCTGTTGTTTATCGGCAGCGCATTAATTTTGAATGGTGATTAAACTGACTGGAACTTCTTTAAGTATTTCATCTTTAATCTTAAATTAATCTTTAATTTAATCTTTAAGTATTTGATGATACTAAATTACACTAACTACATAAATTTTATCCATCTCTGACAATGTTTAACAATGGTTGCACCACATGAAATTTGGTCACACCACATTATGTTTTAGAATTTATTCAAAATGTACAGTTAAAAGAATTGGCCACTTAGCAAAACAGATTTTATTACCACATAAGGCCATTATAAAATGAATTATCATATTATGCATCTCTTAATAAAACACAATGTTCAGGGGCTTTTTGAGGTCATACCACATGACGATCAGTTTTGTCAACAACACACCAGCGGCATAACATAAGATTATTTTTCAACTTTTAAAG
The DNA here is from genome assembly GCF_027358585.1 of Pangasianodon hypophthalmus. Lineage (NCBI taxonomy): Eukaryota > Metazoa > Chordata > Actinopteri > Siluriformes > Pangasiidae > Pangasianodon > Pangasianodon hypophthalmus. The sequence goes on from NC_069717.1 coordinate 18,127,290, forward strand.
AGTGGTACTGTTATGTGTCCTCAGATGCTCTTCATAAGCTGCTGTATGATTCAACAATTGGTCTTTGAAAACTTTTTCAAAACAAAAGCCTTAAAATGGCCTTTTCTTTTCAGTTACACCATACGATTTTTCATAAAACAATTATCAGCAGACAATATTAATTTATGTGTTATGACAGAAATAATGATGGAAATGCTTCGGAATTTTGTTCATCAATACAGAACAGTCATGGAAATATGCCAAACATTACAAGTTCAAAAACATTGAGTAATTTTAATTTGGTTTTCAAGGGAGAAGTTATGGGTGGATGGTTGCACCAAATGATATTTTTACACTTTAAATGTAAAAACAATTGCCTAAGACTAAAAAGCAAAAAAAGTTAAAAGCTGTTCCATGTATTTTAGCGGTTCTATATATATATGTGGTACTTTTAAAAACAATTTAATATTTTTTTTTTATTAAAAAAACACAGATGGACAAAATAAGATGATGTCACGTCAAAGATCCATTAATAAATCAATTTGCACAACGATTCTTGGAACATTTAACATGTATAATAAACAAATAAGCGTGAGAGAAAAGGACAGGAAACAATAGCAAAAGACAAATAACAATCTCAATCCAACAATTTCACTCTTCCTGTGTGCTTTCAGTACTGTAACAATGCAGTTTGTATCTCGGTTCCTTTTGGTTGTCCATGCTAAGGTAACGCCTGAACAGGTGACTGCATGTTCACATTCATAGTAGTTTCCATGCTCCTTGCATATATTGTGTAGCACACAGCAAGTCAACACCATCTTCTTAATCAGCTCCAGTTTACAGTCATTCCTTTTTTGTACAATCTCCATTGTACTTTTAGCCTCCCAAAACTCATCTACTCAACTGACCTTGCTCAACTCACTCTGTAATTGTACCTTTGTTACTGTGCAGTCAATCGGCCAGTGTCAGAAAATGGTTTCATAAGCCAGTGTTGGAGAGGGTAAGCTGGGTCCCCAATCATGTAGTGGCCAACTTCATAGCCAGAGATGTTGACTTTATGTTGGTTTAACAGATGTCCATCTCATAACATGTCCCACAAAGATGATTGTCTGAGGATTATTGAATCATGCACACTCCAAGGATAGCCAACACACAAATCCTAGAAGAGTTTTCCACAGAGCTTTACCATCCACCACTGCTTGCAGTACTACAGAATGCCATCCTTTTCTATTAAAATAGTCACAAGGTTATTCTTCAGGTGTACACACAAGCATGATATGGCATCAGATTCAGATGGCAAAAATGGATGGAAGAGATCTGTATGTCTTATTCCTTGACCTAGCCAGTGCTTTTGGATCCCACTTAGTCTCCTCTGGATAGCACATGAGTCCATGTGCCAGTAACTGGCCAACAAACCTGGTCAGGAGCTACCTTCAAGACCTACAGTTCCATCCGTGGTCTGCAGAGAGCTTACAAAGCATGTATATGATCTCATCGTCATAATCTATAGCTCAGGAGAGGGGTATAAAAGAATTTCCAAAATATTAGATGTACTAAGGAACAACGTGGAGGCCATCAACAACAAGTGGAGAAAATGGTGATCCATAGCGACACTACCAAGAACAGTCCCTTGTAAACTGACAATAGGACAAGAAGAAATCTTATCAGGGAGGCTGCCAACAGACCTATGGCAACACTGAAGTAGCTGCAGGGATATCTGGCAAGTACTGGTCCTCCGCTGCATCTCTCGCACTCTTCACATATCTAGACTATGGGATAGGGTGGCTAGATGGAAAGCTACCTAAATCTTTGCCAAACCACATGGCAAAACGTGGCATGGTCTGACAAGACCAAGGTAGAACTCTTCTGGCATAATTCAAGCATGGTGGTGGCAGCATCATGCTATGGAGCTGCTAGGGTCTAGTTAACAGAGGGAATCAATAGCTCCAAATACCAATATATTTTGGCAAAAAACTAGCAGGCCTATGTTAAACAGTTATAAAATGACAATGACAGAGTTTTTGTGATTTTGCCTTTATACACCACCAATGGATTTAAAATAATCAGACTTTCAGCTTTATTTTAAGAGGTTCCACAAAAATATGGCATTTACCATTTAGGAATTACAGCCATTTTAAGCAAAGTACTTCCATTTTCAGGGGCTCTAAGGTATTTGGACAATTGACTGACAAGAAGTTAATTGACCAGGTGCGGTCCATTCCCTCGTTACTTCAAGACAAATGAAGCAGATAAAAGGTCTGGAGTTGATATCAGGTACTGAGTTGGCATTTGGCAGCAGTTCGACTGGAGCTACCAATATGAAGTCCAAGGAGATCTCAATGCAAGTGAAGGAGGCCATCATTAGGCTGAAAAAACAACATAAATCTATAAGAGAGATAGCAAAAACCATAGGTGTGGCCAAATCAACAGTTGGGTACATTCTTAAAAATAAAGAAAGCACTGGTGAGCTCAACAACATCGAAAGGCCTGGAAGACCACAGAAGACAACTAAAGTGGGCGATTTTGCACGAACTATTTCCCAGTACCATTTAAAGGGTTGCATTCACACCGACAGTGGGCACTAGGAAGTGACGTAAGCCGGTCGACAGCGACGTCATTTGTGTGCGGCGTTCAACAACAGAAACAGAGAAGAACAACGTAAACAACCGGAGGATGGAGGACGCTGTAATCAGAGCTGTGTTTTTGTTGTGTCTCGCATCCATCTAACGCTGTTCTCCATACTTGCGAAATAAGTTGACACTACAGTATGTTTACACGGCGTTTTAAATCATGGCAGGTGAGGGCATTTTCAACGTCTACTTACGTTACGGATAGTACCAGTTGTGCTGGTTAGACCCTGCTCCAGAGAAGGAGCTAATTTGGTTCTCGAAAAAGGCAGTCCGGTACTAAAATCGCACCCAGTTCCGGAGGTGCGAAAACGCCAAAAAATGGGTAGTTCGATAATTAGTTCAGGTACTGTGAAAAGATTCACCGCGGTGCGAAAAGCCATATAGATGATGTGACTGCTGACAGAAGTAGCAAGATGAATTCTGAGGTGTATAGAGCTATACTCTCTGCTCACGTTCAGCCAAATGCTACAAAACTGATACGTTGCCGGTTCACGGTGCAGGTGGATAATTACCCTAAACATACTGCGAAAGCAACTCAAGACTTTTTGAAGGCAAAGAAATGGAATATTCTTCAATGGCCAAGTCAGTCGCCTGATCTCAACTCAATAGAGCATGCTTTTCACTTACCGAAGACAAGACTGAAGGCAGAAAGACCCACAAGCAAGCAGCAACTGAAGGTGGCTGCAGTGAAGGCCTGGCAAAGCATTTCCAGGGAGGAAACTCAGAATTTGAGTTTTGAGAACATGGGCTCCAGACTTCAGGCAGTCATTGATTGCAAAGGATTTTCATCCAAGTATTAAAATTATGGTTATAATTACGTCACTTTGTCCAAATACCTTTGAGCCACTGAAAATGGAGGTACTTCGCTGAAAATGGCTGTAATTCCTAAATGGTAAATGCCATATTTTTGTGGAACCTCTTAAAATAAAGCTGAAAGTCTACACTTCGATCACATCTTGATTGTTTTATTTCAAATCCATTGTGGTGGTGTATAAAGGCAAAATCACAAATACTCTGTCATTGTCCAAATAGTTCCAGACCTGACTGTGTGTGCATATATTATACACACACATATATATATATATATATATAAAATGTTAGCTTGTCCAGTTACTTTTGTGCCTGTGAAAATGGAGGGACTCTGTTTAAAAAAAAAAAAGAAAAAAAAAAAAAGGTTGTAATTCCTAAACAGTTAATGCAATATTTTTGTTAAACCCCTTGAATTAAAGCTGAAAGATTGTCATTGTCCAAATACTCATGGACTCGACTCTATGCAAGCTGGGTATTGGAAGTTTTTTGTTTCTTTTTTCCCCCTAAAACATCTCTGGTTAGTTGTCACTTGATTTTTTTATGTTGCAATTTAAAGGTGAAAAAGGTTCTCACATGGTTTAACTTAGTTTCATTTTTCTTTCACATTACAAAATCATGCCATTTTAACAGGCGTGTGTAGACTTTTTATATCTGCTGTATTTGCTGTTGTTTGTTTCCAGTAGCCATAAATGCTGTTAATGCATAATTTTTTTTTTAAACTTTGAGACAGTGCTACTGAAAGGCCAAAGGTTGTGCAATTATTCCCTGTAAATGTAATCATTTAAATGTCATAATTTAGATGTCAGGAAAAAAATATATACATATATATATTTGCCCTTAATTTAATTTCACAAGAGCATATTTTGATGTTAAATTGCTGAATATTAAAAGTGTTTCTGAAGAGATTGTTTATAGTATAGTTATTAATATAACATATAGTTATTAATGCTACAAACACAAGTATTTAAGTTCAGGAAAGCCATTTATTATTAAATAAATAAATAAATAAGTAGTTGGGAATTTTTTTTTCATTAAATATTTATACATCACTTATATGTAGCATTTACCTAAAAAAAATAAGAAAAAAAGAGTTAATTGTCTGAACAAGTATGTTTTAAGGAATCATATGACTTATCTATCATATTTATTATTCACATTATTAATCACACTATTAAAGCAAACAATCAACTAACTGAATTAAAAATAATCAATAGTGACATCCCTAGTTAATCATATAACATATCTAAAATCATGTTAAAGGTGGAAAAAGTTCTGACATGATTACCCTTGGTTTCATTTTTTTTTTTACACCACAAAAACCTGCAACTTTAATAGGGGTGTTTAGAATACTTATGTACACTCTATATCTATTTCTGCATTGTGTTCCTTTCCAGATAAATGCTGTTGAACCAGGGGTTAGTGATATGACCCAAGAGAGTGTGCAAAATCCAAATAACCTGGGGAGTGCACATGAACAGCACTGAAGCCAGAAACAGTTCTGAAGGCCTTACGAGAAAACAAGTAAGCGCTGGAAAGATGTCACTGATGCAGTGACATTTTACCTAACTAACGATATAAAGTTGAAACAGTATAAAACAAGGGTTTTAAATGACTTTGATCCTCCTTACAACTTAATGAGTCAAACATGTTTTCAACACCACCATTCCTCAGCTGTACACGATGCTGAGAAGTACAGTAAAACCAAAACAAGGAAACATGAACATAACCAAACATAACAAAGTACAGTAACAAAACAAGGAAACATCAGTTATTTTAAAAATCTTAAAAATGTAAAACCAACTCAGCTAATGTATTCAGTATTTAAACATATTTAAATACTCACTCGCCTCACTCTGCTGTATCTACTCATGTTTGTGCCAGTACACATGCTGAAAACCATCTTTCTGTTGATGTTCAAATAGGAGAACAGGATGTTTTATTTTCTGATGATATTTGATGAATCAGGAACTCAAATCACTATTTTATCAGAGGAGAGCTGTACAGCCTTCTCTCAGGCAGAGCACACTCTGCACTCCTCTATTATCATTCAGGTCACTGATGATGGCGCTAGTGGGGATCAAGACAAAGATTTTCAGGGCAATTTTGGATTTCATGTCATGCAAAGGTCACAAAGCTAGTCATGAAAATGCCCAACTATGCTGTGATGGAGTGCTGTATTTAGGGCAATAGGTTACTAACTTTGCCTGCTAGAAGCTCTGCTACAGATTTTTTTTGCTGCCATCTCACAACTCCCATACAGTCTGCTTAAAGATAACCCTAGCACCTCTGTGACCCTGGTAAGACGTACACTTTCACTGTGCATGAGGACATCATGCCTGACACAAGAACATGGTGGATTGCACTATGCTGTAGCTTATCAATCTGTTAAGTCAGATATTTTCTCACTGTCTCAGACACAGTCACTCATGTTCTCATAATTGGTGCCATTTTCAAATGCATTTGTTTATTTCAGTGCTGTTTTTGACTGCAGTTCTGCTTAGGTGCACTCTCCGTGTTATCTGGATTTCTGCATACTTTTTTGGGGTACTTTCTTAGTGGTTAAATAAATTTGTTGCGTTTATGCGCCAATCTTGCCCATGTGCATTTTGTAAACTACCATTGTCTATGCTATGTCTGTTCTTTAAACTCTAGCAGTTCCTTAAAACCAATGATGGTTTTTTTAAGGCACCAAGTCCTGTGTTGTCAGCCCTTGCTACCATGTTGCTTATCAAAATGAAGAGGAAAAGTAAGCTAAGTAACCGCTTTTACTGTTTGTGTGTCTGACAGGGAGATCGCGAGCTGGACTAGCGAGTGAAGTCTGGTGTGTAAACAGATTCGAGTGCAACGGACAAAATACATTTAGCATCATGATAAAGCACACACTAGCAGTGACTCAAATGATTCGAGAGGCTTGCAGATGCAGCAGCAATAAGTGCAAATTCTTTAAGTTTTTCAAGCTCTGTAAAGGCGCAAATCTTCCTCAATTTCACCAGGCATGCGCGCATATTAAACAGACTGACAAGCACCATTTTTCTTTAAAACTCGATGCAGTGGGCATGATTGAGACACAACCTAATGACAACAAAGACGTATTTACTAATCTAGAAAGTCCAAAAGACTAGTATGCAAAACAGACCTTTTGGTAGGTTTATGAGATTTTTAAACTCAAACACTAACTGTAATAGGAAAATCATTAGTGTGGTACTCCACAATAGTCTACAATAATACATATGTACGCGATTTGAGACACAATACTAGTTGGTTTATTCACTTGGGGACACAGTGTCACATAATGCTATAGTGCCTCCAGTATAACGCATTCAAATGACCGCAGGACATACACGGCAGCCAGCTTGCGTACGCATAGTTAACAGCAAGAATAAATCAGCATTGAGTTCTCCTCAAATTGCATCTCTTAGTTAGAGTGCAATAAAACTGACATTTCTTCCATTCCTGAATGACAGATTAAATGAACTGTATAAGGTTAGCTATGATAATCATACACTGATAGATTTTATTTTACATTAATGAACTCATAATATTATATTATATTATATTATATCATATTATATTATATTAACTCTATTTATATTGCTCACACAAGCATCTCCATGCAAACTGAGAGAATGTTGGATTCGGGAAGGGGGTGCACAGCTTCCGGGAAGTGTCTGTTAATATCGAAGAGTTCACCTGTGCAAGATCATTCCAGAATCATGTGTCAGTTGCCTCGTCTCCTGTTTTATTAGGGTGAAAATGACTGCTCTTTTGTGGTATTATTTTTAATGACAACTGGTGTACTCCTGGTTTTGCTAAGAGCCTATGCAAAATACATAATGGTTGGCAGATCAGATAATATAGCACAATAAGCAATAAAAACGACTGTGTATTGTGGCAATGTGATATGTCATGTAGAATTTAGTCTAGATAGCTTTTTACTGATAAGTTAGTTATGACTGGCCATCATCCTACATGGACTTGGTTTAGGTTGACCAAGCTTGCTTTGTGATGTTCCGTTAAGGAACATCAGAGGGGACGTGACCATTTTCTAAAGTTTTATGTTGGTATAATGTGTAACTGTGACTAAACACATCAAGATTGTAGCTAATAGCACGTTCCAGACACAGGAAGCATTAGGCTTTCTTTCTTTTTCTCTCTCCTCTCCTTTACCCTTCTCCCTCCTCCTTCTACTCATATACCAGGCCTGTTCAATCTGTAGTTTTGAACTGGTGAAATACCTCTGGAGTTATGCTTCTGTAGAGAAAAACAGATCTGAAGATTCTTCAAGCATGTAAATAAACAACTTCACATCAGTCTTCTCTTTCCTGACTTGTCGTTGCCCAGTTTCAAACCTTATGAACAAAGCCTTTTTTTAAGGGTTTCATTTCTTTAATAGTTTTATTTAGGCTCTCTGCTTCCACTTTCTGTTTCAAATACATCATCGCATAGAGCTGTACGTTAGTTTTTTTTTAATTTACTAGAACCAGAAAGTTTGATCATATTAGCCCTATTATACTGACACTGCATTGGCTCCCAGTAAATTTCACATTATTTCACATTATAAAAAAACTACTAATGACCTGTAAAGCACTGAACGGTCTCTTCCCACATTAACTGAGCGAACTTTTTATGTATTATGATGCACCACATTTGGTCCAATCAAAATGTACATGTTCTTTATCAATAGATAAAATAATGAAAACCACAGCAGAGGGCAAATCAAGTAGTTTGCGTGGGCATCTGTAATAAAAGTTTTTACACGTCACCGCTGTGATTAAACTGTCACATTCAGACAGCAATAAAATTACCACAGGATGAGTGAGTTTCTAGCAGATTATATTGTCTATGAACCTGGAAATTTGTGTCACATGGTCATATGATCATGCTCCATTCACAACATGGCATCCAAAAGGTTGAAGAGGCACTGGAGTAAAGAAGAGATACTGGCCCTTCTTTTATCAAAAAAACATCCATTTCTCATTTTGCGATTCAGGAAGTGCTTAATATATGGGGGAGGGTCATTGATACTCCTGCTACAAGTTTAAATACAGAACATAACAGCAAAGCTAGGTGATATCGGCATAGAAAAATCACAGACGTGTATCCAGACAAGACTAAAATTATCAGACAACCGCCAATTTTGGCGAAAAACAGGTAGGTAATAGATAATTTGGCCTATAAATTTCTCAGAGGAGGACAGAGAAAAACACTGACATGGTTGATCTGGACGAAAATGAAATCACAGAATAAACCACATCTAAATTTAATCCAGTCCAGATAGGGCTTTTGCAAGTTAGTTTATAAAGCACATCTAAAACCATAATAACTGCCCAAGGTGCTGTACATATATAAAAATAAATTATGTTGAAAAAGAAACGTTGATGGACTGCAAAGACAAGAAACATGGGCAATAAAGGTCATGTTCTTAGCAGACATAAGTCTGTGTGATTTCTTTTTTAAATCTCTTTCTTAATATTACATATTTTCAATATTTTGAAAACATATACATATTTCCTTGTTTTAAAACTATAACAATTATAATAAATGTTATCACCTAATACTGCATATGCAGACAGTTCTTTTCCCTATAAATGTCCTATTCTAGTTTCAGGCCTCATCCACATGTATACCGACATTTTCAAAAAAAATTTTATCCACCCATTTTCAAAAAAATTCTGTCACAAACAGCATTTTTGAAGAGATCTCCATCCAAACAAAAAGGCAAAATCAATTTGAGAACATTCACACGAGCATGTCACCCAATTAGGCAGCAATAATTTCATAACCCATTAAGTACAGCACCTCAAGAATAATGTTAATAACTGCCTAATGAATTACAGAGAAGGAGAAATGCAAAAAAAACCCAAAAACACAAAAAACAAACAAACAAAAAAAAAAAAACAAGGCCAAATGTTCGTTCATTCATTTATTCACCTTCAGTAACTGCTCTATCCAGGTCAGGGTCACATTTGACCAATAGTGCTGAAAAAAAGACACATGGATTCATATATGCGGACTGATGATGAGATGAGATGACTAAGCTTATAGACTATGCGTACATGTGCTTGTGGTGAACACCAGTGGAGATACTTAATGAATTCTTGTATAGTGAAGAATTATTCACTATACAAATACACACATATATATATATATATATATATATATATATATATATATATATACACACACACACACACACACACACACACACACACATTATATATATATATATATATATATATATATATATATATATATATATATATATATATATATATATATTCTTGTATAGTGCTGACAAACAGCACAATGTGTCATTTTCTTAATTTAAATCTCCATTCATGTTTTCAGAGCAATGACATTCATGGCTTTAGCTGTTTGGCAGTAAGGACAAGGGAAGCTAAGATGCATCAGAGAAAGACGTTTTGTTGCTCTGCTCTGAAGTCAGACAGCAGGTTATTAAGGTTCATGCAGGACACAAAATAGGTGCAAAGAAAATATTACGAAATACAGCATACTTTATTTTTGTCTATCTTAAAAATGCATTTTCCCACAGACATTTAAATCATCTAACTTGACAGCCATCACAACTTTAATCCACTGGCAAATCCTGATACTATGATGAATTGTCCAAAACCTAATTTGTGAGAGCCAAAATCTGCATTGGCAGTGCACCTTGCAGCACCAGAGCAGTGGATTCAAGCCTAGGTTTGTGCAATGTAACAGTATTATCATCCCTACATTGCCACAATATCCAGTATCTGCATTTTGCATAGGGGCTCCGCAAACACAGTCCAAAAACATTTTTAAAAACATTAAAAAGCGTTAAGGTTTAGGTGCAGCTAGCTAGGTCACTTAAATCACAGTTGCTAATCAATCAGGGCATGTGCATGGCATGATGAAAATTGTCACTTTATGGTATTTTTAATGTATATATAAGCTAGCTCAGTTATCTGGAGAAGAAACAGTTGCATAGGTAGGGTCTGTAACAGGAACAGGTCCCACACACACTGGTAGTGTTTCTGACTTTTTCTGATAAAGAAGCTCTGCAAAGACATTAAAGTATGCTACTGTTAGACAGTAAAGCGTTAATGTTTAGGTGCACTGCATTACTGGCATTGTAGTTTGGGATGGTGTTTGAGGCTGTGTGTGTGAGCCACAGAGAAACAAGGTGCCTCTCCCTTTTTATTACTCTGCTAGCCAGCATATTTTTCTTTTGTTTGTGTTTGTGGAAGTAAAACCAACTCAAACAGGATGAAGTATTCATACTTGCAGGTAAACGTGAGCATGTCCTCCAGGAGGCGCTTCCTACCTGCAATTAATTCCCAAACAGTAAATGGGAACTAATCGCAGGTAGGAACTAAAGCTGTGAGTGGGGAACTGAAAAACGTGTCAGACCACGTGCACCATAGGATTGGTACAAGGAATCAGTCAATCATTTGGATTTGTCAACTTGAAGTGTCATACATATTTAGAAAATCTCAACTCACATGTCACTTTGTTGCTTGCCACTTTCACTGAAGTCATAGCTCTGTGTTGCGCATATACGGAGAAATTTTTCCCACCAATTTTACTCCAGTAAGTCAACAGTGCACTTGCCACAATTCACAGAGAACACAAAACCTTTTCACTTCCACTCCTTGTATTTGGCACATTTCTTTCTGTACTATACTAACACTACTCAGAAGGGGGTGGGGGGCCAGTAACCATTTCCCCTGAAACCCTGTGAGGTGTGTGCATGTGACCATTTATGTACAGACAAACAGTGCTACAGCCACATCCTCTTGGACATCACACTTCCTAGCTTCTGATCTGTCAGAAACAGAAAACTAAGACCATGTGACCCCTTCCATCCTCTATCCTCAGCCTTGATACTCAGGCCTAAATAAATGACCTGGCAACAAAACCAACATTTCACCAATCATTCAACTATAAACAAAAAGGTTTTCCAACACACACCACTGAAAATGTTCAATTTTATCATTTCCACCATATCAAAAGTCTTGATGCACATCCTAGGAGACTACGTGGGCCAGTATGAGGCACTCCTGGCCGTAAACTTTAGAGATATTGATAAGGCTTTTTTTTTCCTTTTGTTTCCAAAATTTAGGTTCTTAACATATAATCACAATTCACATTCTAACTAGACAAGTGCCTAACCTATAACTTCAAAGGCTGCTAACTTTAAACAAATGAATCAATTAAAAGACAGCTGAGAAAATTATAGTGGACCCAAATATCTAAATGGGCAGATGGAAATTTTTACCTGTCTTAATACAACTACTAAAAAGCTACTAAAGAGTTAAGGACGGTTTATTAATAAATTAGCTCGATAGATAACTATGCTAGGTTTGCCATATTTCGAGTAATTAGAAGAATACCCAATACCATAGTTTGTATTGTAGAGGGTTTACCTAGCTAGCTAAATACCTACCGCCTGTTACTCTACGACTAACAATGAATAGATGCAATATTGCTCTAAACTGACTGTGTAATCAAAAAGCTAGCTATTAAGTTTTTACATTGCTCTGCCTCGTCCTTTTTTTCTTCTTCTTCTTTTTTCCATTTTTCAATAGGGGTTACATAACTAAAGAACATTAGCTCGGAACACAAGTGTTAGAAATGATGATTGGTTAGGCAGTAAACACCAGATTAAAACCTCACTAGCTAGCTAGTTTGTTAATGGCTACCCGTCAACCTAATTCTAGTTACTTTACTTTTAATGTTTACTGCTAAACGTAAAACATCCTCACAAAAGTAAAATGACACGGCACACGCAAATTGCATGTAACTTTAGTGTTAAAGCTTAACAACGTTTAGGTACCTAGTGTCGTCCGTCAACTAGCCTTGTCAAATAACGTACAGCTAGCTAGTTAGCACGTCAATAGACCAAACAATGTCTTTACGAGACAATTAAATAGCAATCAGTCAAGCTATTCCGCTAGCAGCATGACTGAGCATGATTAGGCATAGACAGCTTACCAGCACGAAGATTGTAACTTAGCAACAAATGCGACTGCTGGTGACGACGGGTCCGTTTGTGAATTCGCTGTTCTGGGTTCCAGAGTCCTACCAAAGAGGGTTTATTGGCCTACGCTTGGCTAAAGGGATAGCAAGGCTTCCGATACCGCTAGCAAAATCTCTGTCAGCGTCAAACGTCATTATGCGCGTGCGTATTGCTACATTCGACTTATGCTGCATTCATGACCAAGTAGGATCTGGAAATTTCCCGTCTTCCCAGTAGGAAAGATCCGTTTGAACGGCGATTCCTACTCGGAAAGTCTGCGTTTTCCGAGAGCTCCGACTTCTCCGATTTGCGAATCAGTGACGTCACTTCAACGCGATTTCAGGTTTTTAAGCAGTCTTTTGAGTTTCTCTTTATACTTGAAATCGCTAAATACTGCGTATTGAAATGTTAATTCGCTTTCTGCAAAATCTTTTGATCAAATTGCTCTTTAATGTCATTTTTGGCGGTATTAACTGTGAATTATCACATCCACTTCAGAAATAAATTAAGCATTAACCAAACTCTTTAATTCCAGTTTTTGCAGACAGGTTACAGTGAGTAATTATTTTATTTCTGACTTCAGATGGCTGAGTTCTCGTGAACGCTCTAATGCGAGTCCCCAGCTGTCGTGAATGCAGCATTACCTCAGAAGTGGGAAGTCGGAACTTGGAATGACGTCATTTTCGACCTCCGTGTGTTCGAGGTACAAAGTAGGAGGGGAAAAAAAACATGGACGAATTGTACAGCGTTCGCGGTTCCTTGTAAGTGGTAATTTGCGAGTTGTAATAACATCATTTCCCACCTCGGCATGTTCGACGTGTGAAGTGGAGAAGAAAAAAAAAAAACATGGACGCCTCCACGAAAGCGTGTCTTTTGTTTGCTGTGTCAGAGCACGTAAAGCTCATAAAAAGTTACGCTTCCTTCGAGACGAAGTTGCAACTTTTAATTCTCCGTCTACAACCAGTAAAAGCCACTGAAAACGCCACCTCAGCTTGCAATTTCAGCTCGTCAACTTGAGGTAGTCTTCTCAACCACAGACACACACCTAGGATGCCGCAGTGCCTTGGCTGCGATGCGTTTAGCAAGTTAGCATCAGCGCCACACTGGGGCGGTATAGGTCTATCGTCTGCTGGCAGGCTCTGTGCGGATCATTAACAAAAATGCCGCAGTACTGTGCTGCTTAAGGATGTAGACACAGCGGGCATTAACAGATCCGGCAACAAGGTATTACATTTCACAAACAGGTGTTTTATTTTTGAAATTTACGTAAGTCACCATCGTCGATGATGCATGTACACACGTAGTCTAGATAGTATAGTTTTTAACATGGTGCACTTTCACGCAAGCTTGTCATGTACAGTTATTTCACTCATATACAGTCAGAGTTGTTCGAGGTCCCTGGAAGACTAGTGGTTAGACCTCGGTACTCTGACCGTCTCGGCCCGGGCTCGATTCCCGTCCAGGGGAACAACCCCAGCCACAAGACAGTGCACTCCCAGTGCCGGTTTGCATCAGGAAGCGCATCCGACGTAAAAGCTGTGTCAAATCACATATGCGGCCCAATGATCCGCTGTGGCGACCCCCAGTGGGAGCAGCTGTGAAACAAAAGCAGCATACTGTCATAAATGTCCAAAAGACTAAGTAAAAAAACAAACATGCATCACGTTGAATTTTGTATGTATGGTGCAGGAACTGTAATACTCTCTATGTAAAAAATAAAAATAAATAGATGGCTCACTGTGTCTGTTTTGAATTACATTATTATTGGCAGAATATTTACATTTATAATGAATACATTCATAGACAGAATATGTTTAAGTAATACATTCTTGTATATGTGTTTATTCTTCAATATCTTAGAATAGCACTGTCATCTATTTCCATATAATGAAGAAGGAAAAAAAGAACTTTGCATTGTGTTCTTGTACTGTAGTAATTAATCTAGATTTGAGTAGCTTCATCCAGGGATGGCTACTTTGAATTATAGAACAAATTCAGCTCATATCATAAACATACCCAATAAACTTAACGAAGTGTATATGAGGCAATAGATCAGAATTTCAGCTTTGATTTCCTGATATTTACATCAAGATGTGTTAAACAACTTAGAACATGGCACCTTTGGTGGCACACCGCTCAACTGTTAGATGAGCAAAAGTATCGTAACAGATAGTCTTAAAGTAAATAATACTTAATATTTTTTACATATCCCTTGCTTGCAATAACTGTGGGAAATTCCCAGGAGATCAGCAGTTTCTGATATACACAAACCAGCTAATCCGGCAACAACAACCATGCCACGGTAACAGAGATCACAGTTTTTCCACAGTCTGATGTTTGAGGTGAACATTACTTGAAGCTCTTGACCTGTATCTGCATGATATTATGCAGTGTGATGCTGCTACATGATTGGCTGATTAGATAACTGCATAAATGACTAGCTGTACAGGTGTTCGTAATACATTTCTCAGTAAGTATATATATATACACTCTATTAGGAATAAACACATCTTAATTAGGAAGACTTGTACACCTACTAATAAAGGCGTGGTCGTGCACTGGTTTGTGAATGGAGGGTGGAGTCAGGAGAGGATGTTGGGCTACCCCACTGGCCAGATTGGTTCGAGCTACCAGGAACGACAACTTATATAAGTAACTTGTACAATCACTCTTTACAACCATGGTGAGCAGAAAAGCAACTCCGCATGCACAAAACATTGAACCTTGAGGTGGAAGGGCTACAACAGCAGAAGACTGGGTTCCACTGGGTTCCACAATATTGGGTTCCACTTCTGTCAGCCAAGAACAGGAACCTTGCTTCTCTGAGTACACTCCCATGTTCTCCTTGAATTTATCAAGATGAGCATCAAGGATATGGACTTTGAGAGACATCCCACAGCCCATTGTGCCATAGTTCTTCACCAGAATCTCAACCAGCTCCACGTAGTTTTCGGCTGTGATTGCCCAGGAAGCCCCGAACCACTGCAACAAAGATGTTCCAAGCCTCTTTCTCCTTCCTAGTGAGCTTCTTTACACTCCAGGATCTTCTTTATTTGTGGTCTGACGAAAACACCGGCTTTGACTTTTGACTCAGGCAGCTTAGGAAAGAAGTCTTGGAGGTACTTGAAGGCTGCTGACTCCTTATCTAGAGCTGTGACAAATTGTTTCATAAGGCCCAACTTGATGTGCAATGGTTGCATCAGCACCTTCCACCATTTTAAAGTCTCTGATGACCTCCCAGCCATACTCATCATAATTAAAGGCATCCAGCAATGTCTTGATGCTGTTGTAATCCTCTTTGAGGTATGCCAAGTGAGGAACGTCTGGGTAATCGAAGTGGAGAACATATTGTACCCTTGAGAACATATTTTTTCTCCATGCAGGCCCATTAATAAATGACTGCACATTGAGCTTGCTGAGTGTGTTAAAGAGATCATTAAAATCCCTTTTTAATACTTAAGACTCCTGCTTGCTCGTATCATGCTTGCCAACATGCACAATAATCCGCTTCACTGTTTGTATTCAGCCAGTAATGTAGGAAGCTTTCCATTCAGTTTGGAGACTGTGATGTTCAGCTGACATTGAACTATGAGGCACTCTGACCAGCTGACAATTACAGTTCCCTCCTTGTCATGGTCACTACCTTTGAGAACCTCCACATTAAGGCCTTGCAGTGGTTCAAATCTGTTCTCCAAATGATGTGACTGAGGCCGATATTCTGATTTGGCTTTGTGCTGTGGTCTACAAGCAGCATTGTTAGTTTTAACATTAGCTGGATGGGCTGTGCTAGCAGGGGTGGATGATGAGACAACAACGTTGTATGTAGCACAGTGTTTGGGTTTAACTCCAATGCAGACCCATTGCTCATTTCTGTCAACTGTACTCATGGTAGCAGCTCACTCCACACATTCTGCTAGTCCGGCTCTGTGTGCCTTCGCTGTCTGCCGCTCCGTTATACTTTATACTTACAGTTTATTTAAAATAAAATTTACACATACAGTAGACTCCAATCAATTCCAACTGGCACCAATATGTTTAAGTCTGACATGCCAGTCATGTTCATTACTGATTTACTGACTGGCAGGAGGTTACAAGGTTGTGGCCCTTCGAGGGGTCTACCAGTTGTCATAAGGAGAAACCATGCATCCAGGCGGGACAAGCGAAGAAGCACACTGTCTAAAAAAACATCGCGATTTTTTTGTGTGCAAAACGCACCCGTCCACAGTCAATTCACTCCCAGTGAACCAGTGCATCTGAGCGGGACTCAAAATGGTGTGTTAAAAGCCTGTTGTCCAGTGAGCATTAATATTTCATCCCATTAAAACAGTGACTGCTTCAAAGGAGATTTTCACTCAGGCTGCACTGTCTGCTGAAAAGAGTTTGACTTCATTGAGCGAACAGCACAATATTGCAGTGAGATATTTGATCATTTGATTCACTAAAATATTGAATTCGCCCAAAATTGGTGAATAATAATGCAGTCACTTTGGTAAAAATTTCATTGCCGCATTTTAATTAAATTTTAAAGGAAGTGTGAGCTTCCGATTTAGACTTGAAGAAATCACCGAGAGCAGGGATCTTCAATCTTATCTGCAAAGGGCTGGTGTGGCTGCAGGTTTTTATTCCAGCCAAATAGGAGGCACACTTGATAGATGATTGGTGCCCAAGATGAACTGATTAAACAAGTGGAATCAGGTGTAACTCCTGCCTGGTTGGAATGAAAGCCTGCAGCCAACTGGCCCTTTGTGGAAAAGATTGAAGACCGCCACTTTATAGTTACAAAGTGGGGGGAAAATGGACGACTCCATGTTTGTTAGCAACAAGCTAGCCAGCTAACTGTGATGAGTGATGTATGTTTTCCTCCTCAAACTGCATAGTCAATGTTCTACATTTAACAAGTGAATATATTTGTACGTTGATTGATCTAAAGCAAATATATTTATATGGGTCAATCCATGTGAAATCACCAGAGGCCTCTTGACTGACCATCTCAGCTTTGCTTCATACTTTCAGAAAATAATGTCACTATTCCCAATAACTACATTTAACAGGTGAATATGTCTGTATGTTGATTCATCTAAAGCAAACACTTGTACATGGGTCATTACATGCAAAATCACTATAGGCCCTCCTGACTGTCCATCTCAGATTTTTTTCATACTTTCTAGAAATAATTTCACTATTCCCAATAAATAGTGTGAAAAGTTTCAGACTTGTATCTGAATTTCTACAAGTCTGAGATACTAAAAAGGGCTTTAAAAAGGAGGTGTGGCCCTAATTTTACTGTAAAAGCACAGAAAACATAAGTCATTACCATTGAACTCTACATGCTAGATGCATGTAATTGTCAGGGAGTGTTGTGTAGTATAAGATGTCTTTAATTTCTCAAATAGAAGGTCCATCATTGCATATTTTCCAAATTATGTCCTGCTGAAAATTGTAAAATAAATAAATAAAGAAATAAATAAAAATTGTGCTTTGGAGCAATTTTGGCCTTCTATATCTCAACATCAGATCTTTCAAATTTTCTTATCAATTACTCATGTTATAGTTCTTTGTTTAGCAACTAGGTATATGTCTGAAAGAACTCAAACTTTCTCATTTATGAGGTGTTAAAAAATAAAAAATCTTTTCATGCCCATATTTCAAATGCATACTCCCCATGTATGACAAGATCTACAATAAAAATAATTATACCACTTGAAAGAGCATGTTTTAATTACCAAATTCACAATATGAAGGTGGTAATTTGAACCACCAAACAAACTATTTTTATTAAGGTATCAAATATGTCTTGCTTCAAACAGAGATGCTGTTTTAAGGCATATAGTATTGTATAGCCTTGAGGGGTGCCTGTACTGATTGTTATCTCAGCGGAGACTGTATTCCCCACTTTAAACACCTGGGATCTGTGAGTTAGAAAGTCCGAGATCCAGTTGCAAGTGGGTATGGGTAGGCCAAGGCCAGCTAGTTTCCTAAGTAGTTTGGAAGGCTTAACTGTATTGAAGGCTGAGCTATAATCCAGGAAAAGCATCCGCACATATGTATTCATTTTGTCCAGGTCCTCAAGGGCCGAATGTAGGGTAATGGTCACTGCATCTTCCACTAACGATAGGCGAACTGCAGGGGGTCTGTGGACGGGAATAATACTATTAATGTATTTTTTCTAATAACTATTAATGTATTAATGTAAGTTTTTCCAGGCACTTCATGGCTACTGCTGTTAATGTGACAGGTCAGTAGACATTTAGGCAAGCTACTGTTTGAAGCAGTTTGGAATGATCTACTGGGTGAGTGAGATGTTAAATATGTCCATGTACACTCCAGCCTGCTGTTTAGCATAGGTCCTCAGTACTTTTGGTGAAACGCCATCAGGTCTTGCAATGCAGAGCCATATAGACTTCTGAATGTGTTACCTGAACTGTAAGTTTAGCAGGCTTAGAAGTGTGTTTGATGGGGGTGTCATTCTTTGCAGTGTCAAAGCTTGTATACAACGCATTAAATATATTGCCAGTGCTGCTGCATACAGTGTCCCTCTTCTCTGATCTGGTGGAGGGATAGGTAGAGTTAAGAGTGTGCCCTGTGCTGCCTGTGGAAAGGGTCTCAGTGACTTCAGGCAACAATCTGTCTGCTGGACGGCCTGCCGTTAGTGGTCACTTCTGCACCAATGCCTGTCACAGGCCCTGATAAATGTGTGCAGCAATTCCCTGACACGTTTTCCACCTGCCCTGTGACACGTGTTGCAAACCGGTACGCCACAGGGACCCTGCACACTGACTTGCAGGAGCACTTGGTGGAGGGAGAAAACCTGTTCACCCTGTCTGACTATCCATTGTCTTCCCTTGCAGTGACCTAGTCAGGAACCAGAGATCAATCCTACATTAAAAACTTTGTTTGAACAGATGATGATCTCATAGTGACTGTTTTGTTGGGGAGCCACTAGTCCAGTTAGTGATACCCACTGCCTACCGAACCTTGGTAATTAAAACCTCCCATGATAACATTGCAGGCCATTTTTGGGTGAGAAAAATATATGATTGGGTGTTACATTACTTTTACCTCAATTAAAAAAGGACATTCATACTTGTCACATGTGTCAGTTAACCGGAAAATCCAGCCTACCACTGAAACCTGCCCCATTGCATCCAATTATTAAGTTAGTTATCAGTTAGTAAAGGTAAAAGGTAGGGAGTGAGTATTAGCTCACCATTATATGTCAGGTTACACACTATCCAGCTGCCTATCCATTGTGCTTTATCACCTCAGTGATAAAATAATTTATAATAAATTATAAAAGCACTAACTCAGTTTACGTCTATATTTGTGATTCCGAGGATTGTTCAATCAGATCAGGGCACAAATATTACCCTTTAACTTTTTTACACATTATCGGAAAGTAAATTCTGTAACAAAACTAGACTCTTTCCTGCTACCTCGTATAGTGGACCACGTAGGCCAGATGGGGGCAGCAGAATACGTTAGCAAGTTAGACTTATTAAAGGGATATTGGGAGGTCCCATTGACAGAAAGAGCATGTGAGATTTACACATTTTTCACACCACATGGACTTCATTCTTAAAATATAATGAGCTTTGGGCTACGGTTCCAGTGTACGGTTTTTGGCCACATTCCAGCATTTAATGAATATGGTTCTGTCTGACCTTGAGGGGAGCAACACTTGCAGCGAAATGTGTTTGTTCGCCTTGAATATGAGACGATAGATCAGAATTTCAGTATTCGTTTCCTGACATTCCTGAAGTCCATGTTGTGTTGGCAGTGTGTTTTGGGTCATTGTCTTGCTACATGATGAAGTTTGTCCCAATTCGATTGGATGCATTTCTCTGTAAACTGGCAGGCAGAATGTTTCTGTAGACTTCTAAATTCATTCTGCTGCTACCATCATGAGTTACATCATAAATAAAGATTAGTGAGCCAGTTCCATGAAAGCTCCAAGCAGCCATGCAAGCCCAAGCCACAACACTACTTCCACCATGCCTGACCAGTGAGCTTGTATGTTTTGGTACATGAGCAGATCCTTTTTTTCCATACTTTGGCCTTTTTGGTTAATCTTGGTTCCAGAATTTTTGTGGCACATCTCTGTATTTCTTTGTGAATTCCAATCTGGCCTTCCAGTTCTTACTGCTCATGAGTGGTTTGCATCTTGTTGTATGGCCTCTACATTTCTGCTCTTGACTTCTTCTTTGAATGGTGGATTGTGATACTTTCACCTGCCCTATGGAGGTTGCTGACTGTTAGAATTTTGGACAATATAGACTTGACATTAGATGGAGACATTCTGCCTTTGTGTTTTTTCTTTTGATTTTACACATGTCTTTATTGTTTTCACCTGTCTCTGATTTGATAGTGTGGTGGAAATTTTATATATTATGCATTTCTACTCTGTACTGTTTGAGCATTGAAGTCATTGAATGTACAAATGTCCTAAATGGAAAAGTGGAAAAGACACAGAATGTATGCGAGAATTTGTCAAACCACAGTCTGTCTGAGGCTATTAGAAAGGCTACCGTGAGAGTCCAGACAGCAGAAAACAACTCCAAAAAGGGTGTTGTTTCATAGACCCATAGTCATCAACTGAACAGTTCAAACAAATGTCATGCTATCAATAGAGAACCGATACATCTTTTTCAAGGTGCAAGCATGACTTAAATAAGTTTGTAAGTGTCTAGGAATCAGTTCCTATTTTCACTTCTTAGAAACCTTACCACAGCATTGTAAGGTTGTTGTAAAGTCTCACGTAGGCATGACTGTCTAACCCTATATAAGCTGAACACAGCCCATACTCAGGCCTCTCGTACATATTTGTGCTGTATGTGAGACCAATATGCATATTGCTGAATAAACCAGGTAAATACTCGCTCTGTCTCTCTGAGTATACTTGACCTGTGTTGATTTTCCTGGACAGCTAGGATTTTTTAACTAACCCTTTTTAATTTGCTCAGTCCTTGTGTTCCTTATTTTCTTTGCTATTGAGTTCAGCCTAGCCTGTGGAGCTGCAGTCGAGCAGATCTTGCAATGTGTGTGGGGTTTACATGTATCGTATGTCTACATGTATTGACCAACAGGCCTCGGCACCCTATAACCCAGCCCCAATCTCCCAGGTTTCCCTAGCTCCAGTCCAAGCTCTACTAACTTCCACAGCCAAACCACACCTACCTGTCCATCAAAGGTTTGATGGGAACACGGGAGGGTGCCATGGGTTTCTGACCCAATGTTCCTTCAACTTCGAGCCCCAGGCATCCACCTTCCCTTCTCACTAGTCATCATCACCGGGAAAGCACTGTCCTGGGCCACAGCCATTTGGGATCTGCAGGGTCTCCTGTACTTCAGTTACTAAGCTTTCACAGAGGAGTTGAGAAGGCTGCATTCCAGAATGGTCTCTCAGACCCCATCAAGGATGAACTGGCCTCAAGGGATGCAGAAAGAGACTCGAACACATTGCTTGACCTCTCAATTCAGCTGGACAACTGACTCCATGAGAGACGAAGGGAACGCCGTTCTTCAGCTTGTCCTCTTGAGATCAGGTCTACTTGCCCAGTGTTATCGGGAAAAGCCCAGCCCTGTCCAGAGGAGGGAGGACTGTGATGGGACCCACCTTCACCCGAATTTTCTCCAGTTGAGATCCTCTTTTCCACCTCCTTTTCTTGTTCTCCAGATGACCCCAGAAGAAGAAGACTAAGGCAGTCAGAGATTGGGCTCTTCTATAAAAGAAGTTCAGTACTTTCTGGGCGTTACTAACTTTTACCAGTGGTTCATCCACAGTTTCAAATCTATAGTAGCTCCTCTCATGGCCCTGACAAAGAAATCTTCCTCCCGGTTCGTCTGGACCTCCAAAGCGGAGGAGGCCTTCTCTGAGCTCAAGAGGCACTTCAATACAGCTCCAGTCCTAGTCCTGCCTGACCCAGCACTCCTTCACTGTGGTGGTCAATGCTTCAGGGGCAGGTTTTGGAGGAGTGCTGTCTTAGCAGTCATGTGACAACAAACTCCACCCATGTGCCTTCTTTTCACACCAGCTGTCCCCTATGGAATGTAATTAGGATATTGGCAACAGAGAACCGCTGGCCATCAAGCAGGCCATGGAGGAATGGAGGCATTAGTTGGAGGAGGCCCAACAACCATTCACCATGTGGACTGACCACAAGAATTTTTAATATATCCAGCAGGCCAAGAGACTAAACCCCTGTCAGGCCAGGTGGGCTCTGTTTTTCAACAGATTTCAGTTTATCCTCTCCTACCGTCCTGGTTCTAACAACCTCAACTTTCCAGGGCATTTCCAGGACTTCATCAAGAGGCACTTTTGGTGGCCCAGCATAGAAGCAGATACCTGAGGATTTGTGGCTGCTTGTACCAATTGTGCCCTCAGCAAAGATCCCCGACAAGGTCCCCAGGGACTACTCCATCCACTACCCATCCTCAAACAACCGTGGTCCCATGTATTACTAGACATCATAACAGGACTACCCACCTCTCAAGGTAATTCAGTCATTCTAGTGATAATTTATAGATTCTCCAAGGAATGTCATTTGATCCCTTTACCTAAAATCTCCTCTGCTCAAGTTACTGCTGAACTAATGTGTATGCATGTGTTCAGTCTATGGTCTCCCACAGGACCTGGTGTCTGTTCAGGGGCTGCAGTTTACCTCCCAGTTCTGGTGGGTGTTGTTGGCTGGTCGGGGTGTTATCCAGCCTCTCCTCTGGTTCCCATACTGAGTCCGATGGCCAGACAAAGACGTTGAACTAGGACCTAGAGACAACTCTGCGCTGCCTGGCATTCACTAACCCAAGCTCCTGGAGCAACTGCCTCTTGTGGGCAGAGGATGCGCACAACACTGTATGCTGCTCTTCTACCAGGATTTCCCTGTTTCATTCCAATTCGGGGTTCCAACCCCTGTGGTTTCCAGAGCAGGAGCCAGGAGTCAGGGTCCCTTCAGGACAGAGGGTTTGGCTCTCCAACAGGGACCTTCCCCTGCAGATAGAGTCCTATAAACTGGGTCTCTGTTTTGTTGGCCCTTTCAAGGCCCTTTGAAGGCTCAATCCAGTGGCATAATGTCTCATTCTTTCCCAGTCCATGAGGATCAATCCCACTTTCCATGTTTCCTGTCTCAAACTAGCCCCTTTCCCCCTGAAACCCACCCATCCCCTCACCCACGTCTCATCAAGGGCCAGCCTGTCTTTCTTTTGACTTACCTTGTTAACCTTCTTTATTGTTTTCACTTGTCTCTGATTTGCCAGGCTATTTAAACTCTCCCTTTTGTTTGTTATTTGCTCAGTCCTCACCTCAGACAGCCAAGGTGCACGTGGCAGAGGAGTAAGAAGACACGGCTGGTGATGGAAGATTGCCGCAGGTGCTTTTTCTCTCAGGAGCATGCCAGGGGGAGATAAAAGATGGCATTTTCAGAGAGGGGTGAGGAGAAACTGGTCAAGAATTACCACAATTTCTTTCTTCTTCTAAACATTACAGATTCGAGCCTGGATGAGCTATTCCCTCTGCCACACCACCGAGCCGGTGGGATTCATTGCTTCTCCAAGCCACTGCGTCACCGATGTTCTTCGACCGCCATTCTTCAGCTCCCTCACCACCTCACCTCTGCACATGTTAACCCTTACTTCCTTACCCTCAAAAAATCATTAAATAGTTTCTTTCA
Source organism: Pangasianodon hypophthalmus (assembly GCF_027358585.1). Taxonomy (NCBI): domain Eukaryota; kingdom Metazoa; phylum Chordata; class Actinopteri; order Siluriformes; family Pangasiidae; genus Pangasianodon; species Pangasianodon hypophthalmus. The sequence continues at coordinate 18,151,376 of NC_069717.1, forward strand.
CCTACTCCCTGTTTGTCAGTGTGTTTGTGTTCTGCCTCGCTCTGGCACTCAAGTGGGTTCAAATAAAAGGTGGTGGTGGCGGCCTGCTATTTTTGTTCTTTAACACAAGTTGTTTAACACATCTAGATGTAAATATCAAGAAATGAAAGCTGAAATTCTGATCTATCATGTCATATTCATCTTTTGATCTTATACCCAAAAGTTTTCGGTGTATAGCAAAAACAGAAGAATTTGACTTGCTGTTCCAATACTTTTGGATGGGACTGTATATGTTTAAGGTTGTGGGGAGGGGATACGGGTGCCCTGTTCATGTAAAGGTTAAAGCCGTCAATGAGCCATCGCAAGATGCAGCACGCACATGCACAGACAATCCACAGCCACTTCAAGGACAGCGGTGACACACAGTGCATGTGGCAGGACAACCAGGCCATCACCAACTACAGGACAACATCACCTGCCTGTGAGAGTGATGCCTCCCTTCCAGATGCATTGAACATCTGCTACGCTTAGTTTGAGGCACAGAATGATGTGACAGCGAGGAAGACCACCCCTCCTCCCAATGACCAGGTGCTGTGTCTCATCACGGCCAATGTGAGGAAAACTCTACACAGAGTTAACCCACGGAAGGCTGCTGGACCAGACAACATTCCTGGCAGAGTGCTCAGAGGATGTGCAGACCAGCTGGTGGATGTTTTCATTGACGTCTTCAATACCTCCCTGAACAGCACCGTTGTTCCAACATTCTTCAAGGTCACCACCATTGTCCCCATGCCGAAGAAGTCTCCAGTGTCCTGCCTCAATGACTATCATCCCGTTGCACTCACACCCATCATCATTACGTGCTTCAAGAGGCACGTCAAGACCCTGCTGCCACCCTCACTGGAATCCCTGCAATTCCCGTATCGTCCCAATCGCTCAACAGATGACGCCATCACCACCCTCCGTCTGGCCCTCACCCACCTGGACAAAAAGGACACGTATGTTTGAATGCTGTTCATAGACTTCAGTTCAGCATTCAGCACAATCATTCCTCAGCACCTGATTGGAAAGCTGAACCTGCTGGACATGAACACCTCCCTCTGCATCTGGATCTTGGACTTCCTGACTGGGAGACCTCAGTCAGTCCGGACTGGTAACAGCATCTCCAACACCACCACACTGAGCACTGTGGCCCCCTCAGGGCTGTGTGCTCTGTCCACTGCTGCTCGCTCTGCTGACTCACACCTGTGTAGCCATGCACTGCTCAAACCACATCATCAAGTTCACTGATAACATGACTGTGGTGGATCAGCAAGAACTATGAGTGAGCATACAGAGAGCAGGTGCAGCAGCTAACGGATTGGTGCAGAGCCAACAACCTGTCTCTGAATGTGGACAAAACTAAAGAGATGGTTGTTGACTTCAGGACAGCATTGGGCGACCACTCTCCACTGAACACTGACGGCTTTTCTGTGGCGATCGTCAAGAGAACCATACTCCTTGGTGTGTGCCTGGCAGAGAACTTCGCCTGGTCCCTCAACAAGAAAGCAGCATCTCTACTTTCTGTGAAGGCTGAGGAAAGCCCATCTCCATCCCCCATCCTCACCATGTTCTACAGAGGGATAGCTGCATCACTGAGCAGCTGCATCACTGCCTGGTTTGAAAATTGCACCATCTCAAATCACAAGACCCTGCAGGGGATAGTGCAGACAGCTGAGAAGATTATCGGTGTCTCTCTTCCCTCCATCACAGACATTTGTATCACATGCTGCATCCTCAAAGCCACCAGCATTGTGGATGACTCCACGCACCCCTCACACAAACTCTTCACCCTCCTGCCATCTGGCAAATGGTACTGAAGCATTCGAGCCCTCATGGCCAGACTGTGTAACAGTTTCTTCTCCCAAGCCATCAGACTCCTCAATACTCAGAGAATGGACTGAAAACACACACACATACTCAACTGAACACCATATTCTGTATCTGGCTGCTACCCCAATAACTGCTATGTCCATATATAGTATAAGCTTATCTGCTGAATACTATGTCATGGTATATTATGTTTACATTCACAGCAATTTATTATATTGTTATTCTTTTGCACTACTGTTATATCTGACGCTTTCATACTAGAACTGTGGACCAGTCGGCGCTGTGCTGTCTCTTACTGTGCCCATTTTACTGTTTTAGTAGTTATTGTAAAGGTGCACTTTATGTAGAAATGTGTAGTCTCTTGTATTTCTGTGTTGTTTGATGTAGCACCATGGACCTGGAGGAACATTGTTTCGTTTCACAGTGTACTCACTAGCTGTTTATGATTGAAATGACAGTAAAGCCACTTGACTTGAACTGACTTGACTTGAGAATCAACCACCCTCTACCAAACAAGAGCTTATTCATTTCCTTAGTATGGCTGGATATTATGGTCAGTTCTGCAAACAATTTTCCACTGTGATTGCACCCCTTACTGATTTATTAAAATCCAATCATGTGGATGTTATCAAGATTTGGAGCAAGAGCAGTGCTCTTGCAGGAGGATGAAAAGGGCTTAATCAACCTGTGGGCTATTTTTCCAGGAAGTTCACATCAAATGAGTTGAACTATTCAGTCATCGAAAAGGAGGCACTTGTGTTGGCTTGGGCATTATAGCATTTTGATGTATATGTTGGTGGTTGAACAATTAGTAGTATTTTAATTACAGTATGATTACGTATAATCATGAGGTCATATGGTTGTTTCTAAAAATACTCAAAATATGCATGAGTGTTGTTATTGTTATAGTGATGTTATTTCCCACATAAAACCCACTACATCCCCTCAAGATATTATCCCCAGTGTTTTAGCTATCATAAACACTTGCTTAATGTCTGGCACTGTGCCTACTAGTTTTAAAAATGTAGTGGTGCAACCCCTCATTAAAAATCTTTTAGTTAACTTAAAATAGTCCTGATGCAATTATGTTCCAGAACATTTGTTGTTTGTTCAGATGCAATTTTGCAAACCTAAATCGTGCTGCCATATTCTTTTTGGAGAAAAGATGCTTTTTCTTAGCCACCCATCCATGAAAGCCATACTTCTTCAGTCTTTTTCGGATTTTTGTACTGTCCTCCCTCTGTGCGTAGTATTTTTATGAAGATTAACAGCAATTCACCATATAGTTTCACAATAGTTTCTTGATGATAGCTCAATGGTAACCCTCCCAAATCCCTGCTTTACTTTGCTTAGAAGTGGTTGGAATTCTGCACCATGGGAGAAAATTTGGTGTTTCTATGACTTACAGTTTGGGCTGCTTCTCATGCTTCAAGGAAGAATCAGAATAACAATAATAAATATAGCTGCAAGCGGCAATCTGCAGGGTGGTCAGTGGTCAGTTCTTGCCAAGATGCACAGAACTATAAGAAGACCATAGATGAACATAGTTATCAAGTTTTGTGATGATACCTCAATGCTAGCTGTGTAAAATGCCTAAACCCAACTGGCTGAAGGCAGCCTTGTTTTTGAATTAATACACTGATGATTAAAAATCCAGTTACAGATTAGCAGTTGGATTAGCACATCAAATTTCAGCACGTTTGGACTTTTGGTTCCTGAGAAACAGCTATTAGGACTTAACTCTGGCCCTAATCGATGAGCATGCCACAACCTTTGCAGACGTCCTCAGATCCTTGTACTGAATATATCTTTCAGGTTTGATTCAAATCTATATCAGTGATGATGAATTAAAGCTATCTGCGTAATCCACCTCCACCTCCTTAAAATTTATCCATGTATAGTGGCCATACTGTTTATGAATGTCAACATGTTTTTGATAATTATTGAATGTCACACTCTGCTGAATAGTTTGACATCACAATTGTGAAGATAGGCTAAAAAATCCTAGGACTAGTTTCCAAAAGTAGGTTTTGCATATTATGCAAATTATTGGAGCTAAAGGGTCCAAAACGCAGTTTATTAGTATGTGTGCATTATTATAAAAATTATTTTCATTGTATACCTTATTTTCTAAGAGATATGCTCGTTTTGGTGTGCTCAAACATGAATAGCGCCTCCAGTAGGGGTGTCGCAATATACCGGTATTGACGATAACCGTGATATTCAAAGCATGAAATATCGACATTGTGTTAATTTAGGGTGTGACGATATACCGGTATTGGCGATAACCACAATATTTAAAATGAACAGGACTTTTATGATAACACGACACGTAAATTCTTCAGCGCCAGTACCTGGTTGACCTCGGGGTGTCAGTATTGTGCCTTAACGCTGACACCTGTCAAACAAGAAGAAGCACGCGCAACTACTCTGAGAAGAATCATGTTGTCCGAGCGGGAGAGTGAGAGGCTTTGTCCACACCCGAAAAAAGTAAGCTTGCCAGTATGGGAGCTTTTCGGCTTCAAAAAGAAAACAGCTCCTTAGACAACCTAATCTACAGAATCTGTCGGGCTATGGTCAGTTCGAAGGGAGGCAACACCACCAACCTTTTTACCCACCTCCGTGTCCATCACCCTGCGGATTACGCCCTTTTACAGAGAGTAAATTGCGATTATTTTACTAATCATGGAATGGGAAATGTTACATTAACCTGTTAACAGCGGTTTTCTGTGTTTTTATGTTTAAATAAAGAGTGACTTAGATTGAGAATCTAAGAAGTGAAAATGCATGTGCCCTGTTTATCTGTATCCTTATGTTCGTTGTATGGGTAAAAAAGAAAAACTAAATAAAGTAAAAATAATTTGGCTGATAAAGTTTTTTCCCCAAAGGTTTCTATAGATATCGCGATATATTGATATCGTGAATTCTTTTGGCCATAATAACTGTGGTGTGGAAAATCCAATATTGTGACAGCCCGAAACCCCAGTGGCCAACTTGAGTGAGATTGCATCAGATCATAGTGGGACCCTACTCAAACCTACCATTCAAGTTTCATGGAAATAGGTCAATGGTAACCCTATCAAATGCCTGCTGAAATCTTACAGTTACATTTCAGCATAGAGACATGTAAATTTCAGCTCAGTCAGACTTTTGGTTTCTGAAAAATAGGTATTCGAATGTAACTCCTCCCTTTTTTCAATGGTTATGCTCCAAACATCACTTCAGAATCCTTTGCTGTACATGCATTTCGAGTTTTGTGTAATTCCGTGCAGGCATTCATGAAGTACATCTTGAGTAAACAAGCTCCAGCCCACATGGGTTAATTGGCATGTGGCAGCCATGTTGTTTACAAATTTCAGCATGTTTGTGAAAATTATTAGTGGTAGTGGGTCAACTACAAGGGTACTTACCGTTCAAGTTTCGTAATGATAGCTTGTTAACCCTGTCAAATGCCTGCTGAAATCTGATTGGCTGATGGTGGCCAAGTTTTTTAAGTAATTAGATCATCTTCAAAATTCTAGTTACAGATTAGAATAATGATGCACCATACCATATTTCAAACTGACTGGACTTACAGTTCCTGAGAAAGTGTTATCTGACTTTAACTCCACCACCTATGCATGACCACGCCTTTGCAAGAATCTTGTCCTGTATATACCTTTCAAGTTTCCTCTGGAGGTACACAAGCATTCATGAGTTACATCTCTTTTATGCGTTGACTGACATGGTGGCCATATTGCTTACAAATGTCAACATGTTTTTAACTATTGAGGTTCACAATCTCCTGAATAGTTTGACAGTAGGTTTGTGAAGATTGGTCAAAAATCCTAGGACTAGATTGCAAAAATAGGTTTTGCATATTATGCAATTTAGCAAAAATCCATCAAGGCGGAAATTATTGGGTCGGGTCTAGTTTAATTCAGCAGAAGCTAAGGAATAAGAGGAATAAAATAAGAGCGGTGTACGACTAACGGTTCTTGAGATATAGGTCAAAACATAAAAAACGTTTCATTGTTATGCTGATGACACACAGTTGTATGTTTCAGCAAAGCCAGATGACAAACACCAGCTTAATAAAGTTGAGGAATGTGTAAAGGACATTAGACACTGGATACTTATTAACTTCTTTTATTTAATTCTGACAAGACAGAAGTACCTGTACTAGGACCACATGCAGGTAGAAGTAAGCTATCTGATTACAAAGTAACTCTGAATGGTCTTTCTGTTTCATCATGTGCAGCAGTAAAGGACCTTGGTGTGATTATTGACTCCAGTCTTTCATTTGATGATCATGTAGATAATATTACTAAGATAGCCTTTTTTCATCTCAGAAATATCGCTAAGATAAGAAATATAATGTCACTACATGATGCAGAAAAATAAGTTCATGCTTTTGTTACCTCTAGGTTGGATTACTGTAATGCCTTACTGTCTGGATGTTCCAATAGGTGCAAGCTCCAGTTAGTACAGAATGCAGCAGCGAGAGTCCTTACTAGAACCCAAAGATAAGACCACATCACCCCTATCTTATTGTGACAGTGGGGCAATGGCCCACGCACTGAAGATCAATGATCCTCGCTCGACTGCCAGTCGTTTTGTTTTGGACAGCCAGAGTGTGCATGGCTGTGAGGCGGAGCAAACAAACTCAGCATGGCTGGTGCCCAATTGTTGTCGCGGCATGAACTAACCCTCACAGAGAAGACTGGGAGTTATAAAAGGAGCCAGCGGCCACTTTTCAGGAGAGAAGGTAGGCCCTTTAAATACGAATGCTAACATCTCTTTCTTTTTGCCCTCCAGATGGAGACATCAGCGCAGATGAGTCGCCGACGCCCGAGCCCGCCACTCTGCGCTGAAACCGAGGGCGTCTGCCGCACTTTCCCCGCTGTCCCCTGGAAGTGCCTGTGCTGCCGGCTCACCGCGTCAAGGTACGCCCTTTATGTCAAGATTGATGGCGGATCTGTGTCGGTTGTTGCAGGTGAAGCACCTGAGGACATCCGTCTACCACCCCCAGACTGACAGGCTGGTGGAACGCTTTAACCAAATGCTGAAAAGGATGCTCCGGAGGGTGGTAGATGAGGAAGGGAGGAACTGTGACTTCTCCCCTACGTCCTCTTCTCTCTCCGAGAGACCCCGCAGGCCTCCACCGGGTTCACACCATTTGAACTTCCTTTCAGACTGCGACCTCGGGGACTGTTGGACGTGGCCTGAGAGAGCAGCCCTCCCCCTATCACTCCCTGGTTGAGCATGTGCAATGCAAGACAGGATTGCAAGGAAATGCAAGACAGGATTGACAAAGTAAGGCCCATCAGGTGGAAACATATGGAGGCTGCTCAGAGGGAGCAGAGGAGGACCTACAACTGTCCTGCTCAACCGCGAGAGTTTCAACCTGGTGACAAAGTTCTCCTCCTCCTTGCGGATGCCACCTGTAAGTTTCTGGCTCGGTGGCAGGGGCCATTCACAGTCCTCGAGAGGGTGGGTCCCATCAACTACTGCCTGCAACAGCCAGGTAAGTGTGCAGAAACACAAATCTACCACACCAACCTACTTTACAAATGTACTGACCCCGCCCCTGTGTTGTCTGCGTTCCTTGCCGTCCACCAAGGAGAGGAGCTCATGCCGGCCCAGAATCAGGAGTTGGCTGAGTTAGTGGACCAGTTCGCCGATGTCTTCTCCTCGACCCCGGGCCTGACGCAGCTGGTCCACTGTGACATAAAAACCCCACCGGGAGTCGTGGTCCGCCAGCAGCCCTATCGTGTCCCTGAGGCTCGCCGTCAGGCAATTGATGAGGAGGTCAGCCGGATGCTCCATGATGACATCATCGAGGAATCCACCAGCCCCTGGTCTAGCACCATCGTCATGGTGCCCAAGCCCGATGAGAGCATCCGGCTGCGCAACGACTTCCAGAAGCTCAACCAGGTATCAGAGTTCGATGGGTACCCTCTCCCAAGAGTCGACAACCTAGTAGAGTGGCTGGGGAGGGCCCGGTTCTTCTCCACGCTCGACCTCAAGAAACGGTACTGGCATGTGGCCCTGAGCCCCAAGGCAATGCCCAAGACCACTTTCTCCACCACCCATGGCGACTGGCAGTACCGGGTCCTCCCCTTTGGCCTACACGGGCCCCCGCCACCTTCCAGCTGCTAACGGACATTGTTCTGCGTCCCACTGCCAGTATGCAGCTGCCTACATTGATGATGTGGTCATTCACGTCGCCACCTGGGCCGACCACCTGCACCACCTCAGAGATGTCCTCCGGAAGTTGGGCCTAACCACCAACCCCAAAAAGTGCCTCATGGACTCACAGAGGCCCAGTATCTGGGTTAGCACATCGGGCAAGGCCTCCTGATGCCACAAGAGGAAAAAGTAAAAGCCGTACATGAGTATCCCAGAGCCACTACAAAAAAACAGGTATGTGCCTTCTTGGGGTTGGCTGGGTATTACAGGAGATTTGTGCCAAACCTATCCTCGATTGCCCCTCACCTCTCTGATCTAACCGGGAAAGGCCAGCCAGACCGGGTGCACTGGACTCAGGAGGCAGAGCTTGCCTTTGAGGAGTTGAAACGCACTCTGACAAGCTCACCCGTTCTCCAGAACCCTTCAGCCTCCCCTTTTTCGTCCAGACCGACGCGTCCGAGACAGGATTGGGAGCCTTCCTCTCGCAGATCTTTGACGGGGAGGAGCACCTGGTCCTGTACGTGAGCCGAAAGCTGACCCCCTCGGAAAGGAAATATGCCGCAGTGGAGAGGGAAGCCTTGGCCATCAAATGGGCAGTGGATGAGCTGAAGTATTACCTGGCAGGACGGCCCTTCACCCTCATCACCGACCACACCCCACCGCAGTGGATGGCCAAAGTGAAAGACACGAACACCTGGATAACAGGGTGGTTCCTCTCCCTGCAGGAACAACTTTACTGTGCAACATCGAGTGGGTGCTCAGCACGGTAACACAGATGGGCTCTCTCAGCGCTTCTCCATCTGGGCCCATCTCTTACCGGCAGTAGGCTTGGAGCTGAGGGGGCGTACTGTGACGGTGGGCCGCCGGCCCATTCACTGAAGATCAACGCTCCTCGCTCGACTGCCAGCAGCTTGCTGAATGGATGGTGCCGGTTCAGCACCCCTTTTGTTTTGGACAGAGTGCGCGTGGCTGTGAGGTGAAGCAAACAAACTCAGCACGGCTGGCGCCCAATCGTTGCCGCAGCGCGAACTCACCCCCAGAGAGAAGACGGGGACCTATAAAAGGAGCCAGGGGCCACTTTTCAGGAGAGAAGATAGGTGCTTTAAATATGAATGCTGACTTCTCTTTCTTTTTGCCCTCCAGAGGGAGACATCAGTGCAGACATGTCGCCGCCGCCTGAGCCTGCCACTCAACACTGAAAATGAGGGTGTCTGCCGCACTTTCCTCGCAGTCCCCTGGAAGTGCTGCTGCCGCCGGCTCGCCGCCCTCCACTGCGAGACGTCACCAACCTCACCGCAATGCACAAGCTGAGCTCACCTTCACCCCCTCACGCCCCCCGTGCATGTTTCTTGAATAAATACCACCTTTTTTGCACTGCACTTACGTCTCAGAGTGTTTGCGTTCAGCCCTCCTGTGGTCACGCATTGCTACACTTATCCACACTGCATTAGCTCCCAATCAAAGTTCGCATTTATTATAAAACACTACTACTAACCTATAAAACAAATGGTCTTGCGCCACAGTACCTGAGCGAACTTTTGGTGTTTTATGATCTGTCACACCTACTTTGATCAAAAGTTGCAGGCTAACTATTGGAACTGCAAATAGTGAAGGCTACAGCAGGTGGTAGAGCATTCTATTACAAAGCCTCACAGTTATGGAACAGCCTTCCTATTAGTGTTTGGGACTCAGACACAGTCTCAGTGTTTAAGTCTAGGCTGAAAACATATGTGTTTATTCAAGCCTTTGTGGATAGTTTTTTCTTAGGCAAAGGAGCAGGTCTGGAGGGTTCACAGGCATAGAGTGTTGTGGTGAACCCTCCAGACCTGTGGTGTTGTGCTGTCATAGCTAGTCTTGCTGGAGTCCCTGCTTGCACTCTGCACACAAAGTGCATTGTCCTTAACCATTATGAGAAAAAAGATTGTACCTAACAATCTTTTGAATCTGGTTCCTCTCAAGGTTTCTTCCTCATAGATAGATAGATAGATAGATAGATAGAAGCTTTATTGTCATTGAACAGCAGAACAATGAAATTGAAGTGCCACATCTGATCAGTGCAGAGAGACTAAACCAAGCACACCAATAAAACAATAAATACAATAAATAATGTTAATAATAATAATAATAATAATAATTTAAAAATAGTCACATTGTATGTTAAAAATTGTATATTGCACATTAAAATGTAATTTCACATTAAAAGCAAGATGGGAGCTGTTTTGTCTTATCCCCAGAGTCCTTACAGCCCATGGATAAAAGCTGTTTTTTAGTCTATTTGTCTTGCTTTTAAAACTCCTGTAGTGCCTCCCAGAGGACAGGAGGCTGAACAGTTCATGACCAGGGTGAGTGTTGTCTTTTATTATATTCCAGGCCCTGTTGAGACACCTGGTGTTTGCAATATCTTCGAGGCTGGGCAAGGAACAGCCGATAATTCTTTCAGCAGTTTTTATAATTCTTTGCAGAGCCATCCTATTTGCAACTGAACCGCCAGGATACCACACTGTGAGGCAGTATGTGAGGACACTCTCAATGGTGGAGCGGTAAAAAGTCTCCAGCAGATTTTCCCGCAGATTGTTTTTGCGGAGCAGTCTCAGAAAGTGCAGCCGGACTTCTTTACAATGGCCATTGTATTTTCATTCCAGGAGAGGTCCTCGGATATGGTTGTTCCCAAAAACTTGAAGGTGGAGACCCGCTCCACCTCATCACCGTTGATAAGCAGTGGGACTGGATCATTCCTTTTCCTCCTAAAATCAATTACCATTTCCTTGGTTTTCTTGGTGTTCAGCTCCAGGTTGTTGTTGTTACACCATTTGGACAGTGCCTGGACCTCCTCCCTGTACTCCCACTCATCTCCTCCTGTTATAAGGCCAACCACTGTTGTGTCGTCAGCATATTTAATGATGGTGTTGGAGGAGTGGATGGGAGCACAGTCGTAAGTGTACAGGGAATAAAGGAGTGGGCTGAGCACACAGCCCTGTGGGGAGCCGGTGCTGCATATGATAGTGGAAGAGGAGTGGGCACCACTAACCGTTTGTGGGCGGTTGGTGAGGAAGTCCAGAATCCAGGCGCAGGTAGAGTGGGGGAATCCTAGGTGCCACAGTTTATCCACCAGTGTGCCAGGTATGATGGTATTGAATGCTGAGCTGTAGTCAATAAATAGCATTCTTACATACGTTCTTGGCTGCTCCAGGTGGCTCAGTGCAGTGTAAAGGGCTGTGTTGATGGCATCTGCTGTCGACCTGTTTTCTCTGTACGCAAACTGATGGGGGTCAAAGCTGTGAGGGAGGCTGGCCTTGATGCTCTGAGCGATCAGTTTTTCGAAGCATTTCATGACCACTGAAGTGAGGGCTACAGGCCTGTAGTTGTTAAGACTGCTGACTGCAGGTTTCTTGGGGACAGGGACAATCATGGCCGACTTTAAGCAGGTGGGGATGGAGGCTTGTGTTAGGGAGATGTTAAAAATCTTTGTGAAGACCCCTGAGAGTTGGTCTGCACTTGCCGAGTACTCCGTCTGGTCCAGCGGCCTTGTTCGGGTTCACTGCCCTCAGCACACGTCTCACTTGGTGTTCTTGTAGTGTGAGAGTGTGCACCGTGGTGGAGGGTGGAGGCAGTGTGACTGGCTGTGGTATTGTTGTCTCAAACCGGGCAAAGAAGCAGTTCAGCTCCTCTGCCAGCTCAGCATCACCTCTGACAGCCACAGGTTGCCTGCTCTTGTAGCTGGTGAGATGTTGTAGTCCCTGCCACACCTACCGTGGGTTGTTCTGTTGCAGATGGTCCTCTATTTTCCTCCTGTAGTCCTCTTTAGCTGCCTTAATGCCTCCGCTATGCAGGTTCTTATTGTCCTCTTCTCTGGCTTAGTTTGTCTTATCAGCAGAGTATATGCTGGGAGTAAGAGCAGTGAGAGATGGTCAGACAGGCCCAGATGTGGCGGGGCACTGCTCTATATGCGTGTTTTAAGTTGGAGTACACACGGTCCAGTGTGTTCTTTTCCCTGGTGGCACACTGTACATACTGTACAAATTTAGGGAGCACAGTCCTTAAACACGCTTGGTTAAAATCTCCAGCAGCTATATGCACTCCTTGAGGATAAGCCTGTTGCTGTTTGTTCATAACGTCATGTAACAGAGCAAGAGCTATGCTAACATTAGCATCTGGTGGTATGTACACAGCAGTAATGAGCACTACCGAGAACTCTCGCGGCAGATAATAAGGTCTACATACTACTGTCAGTGCTTCCAGGTCCGGACAGCAGTGAGTGTATATGGTCTTGCAGTTATTACACCAGCCATTGTTGACTTACATGCATAAACCCCCTCCTCTGCGCTTGCCAGAGAGTCTGTTCCTGTCGAATCGATGCATGGAGCGCTCTGCTAGCTGTACCGCTGTGTCCGGGATCAGTGGGTGTAGCCAAGTCTCAGTTATTATCATCACACAACAGTCGCGGATGGTGGAATTCCCCGCGATAAGTAGGTCCAGTTCGTCCATTTTGTGCACGACGGATCTAGCGTTGGTGAGAAAGATGCTTGGTACCGATGGCTTATGCGGTTGTTTCTTCAGTCGGGCTAGTAGGCCTCCACGGCAGCCCCGCTTCTGCCGTCTCTCTCGACGCCGCCTGTGTCACCTCCCCGTTCTGAAAACAATCCAAGCAGATGCCGGTGGCCTTGCTATGTCCTGCGGGATGTTATGAGTCTGATGGAAAGAGTTCGTAATATTGATCTGACACCGCAGGCCGCTATTAAGCAAGGTAGAGTGACTATATACGTGTCTTGCTTGAGAACACGTCTTCACACACATTACACACACTGCACACACAATCAGACAACACTGTATCAGAGAGCCAAAAACCGCTGCATCTATGCGCGCCGCCATATTGCCTCATATTGCGTCATATTGTCTCAGGGAGTTTTTCCTTGCCACCATCACCTCTGGCTTGCTCATTAGGGATAAATTCAAAAAATGTACAATTTATAACCTGAATGTATTTATTTCTGTAAAGCTGCTTTGTGACAATGTCCATCATTAAAAGTGATATACAAATAAAATTGAATTGAATTGAATAAGTCAGAGAACAGAAAAATGCATGGCTATATGGATGGTTTCTTATTCTATTAGTGCTACAGTTTCCTGTCTTGGAGGAAATAAATATACTGTATTGGATTTATTTAACCTTAATGTTGTTGTTCCTCTTTCGGCTGCTCCTGTTAGGGGTCGCCACAGTGGATCAGTGCCTGGTTCCCTGGCCGGGAATCGAACCCAGGCTGCAGCAGTGAGAGCACTGTGGCCAAACCACTAGTCCTCCAGGGACCAACATAATTTAATGTTAATAACAAAGGTTATTTAAGGTTGTTTATTTTTATAAAGTTATTTAGCTTCTACAGAGTGTCTCATATTTATTTTTTTGCAAGTATGTATTTTATGATTGTTGTTAATTCATAACTTGCTGTTAATAGTACATTACACTTAACAGTCGTGATTTTTTCCTCTTTTACCATATTGGAGGCAAATTTTAGATCAAAACTTTATGTATTTAAAAAAATTAATTTGTTGCTGAACATAAACAGTTTTTCAGAATATTTTTCTGGATTGTGTAAGTCCCTGTTGTATTTTTTTGTTTATAGTGTTGCGTTTCCCCAATTGCGTTTCCCCAATTGAACCGCAATTGTTTGTGACATGTTAGGGCACCACTGCGGGCAACCCAGACTTAGCCCACATATAAGGGGCTAAGTGTACAAACATGCCCATGTATATCCAGTGTGGGGCCATTGTGGGTTAAAAAATTGGGCCCACTGTAGTGGGGCCCAATTCAGTTGTAAACTGGGGACATGTGCAGGCCCCCACTTAAGGTTTCACAACTGACTGGGGCAGCCTACACTAAGCCCTCATATGGGAGATTAGTGTGGGCTGCCATCATGGGGCCCTGACATAGGGGCCCACATGCGGCCCGGTTTCACCACTGACTGGGGACCCCCTAAGGGCAGCCCAAACTGGACCCACATGGTCCTGTTTGCTAGGCTATTCCCTATAGTTGTGAAGATATAACCTAAAAGGTAAATTCATTTATTATAGCGCCCCCTTCTGGTTGGTGTAGGTCATTTAATTTGCCTGAATAGTGGTAGGATATGGGACCTAACTACCAAATTTTGAGCCGATATTTCAATGATAACCTTATCGTATAGCTGTTTAAGTAAATGATTCTCTGCCTCAATACAATTGATTGACATGTGGTGGCCATACTGTTTACAAATGTCAACATGTTTTTGATAATTTTTGAGGTTCACACTTTGCTGAGTAGTTTGAGACCAAAATTATGAAGATAGGACAAAAAATCCTAGGACAGGTTCTCAGAAGTAAGTTTTGCATATTAAGTAAATTATCAAACATCTGAGTGGGTTGCACTAAATGGTCCAAAAGGCACATTTTAGGAGGTGAGGAGACAAGTCATGAGAAAAAAGAAGTTTCACAATTCTTTTCACAAAAATATATTCTTGTTTGTCAGTGCTGAGTAGTGCTGAGTAGTTTGACACCAAAATTGTCAAAATCCTAGGACAAGTTTAACAAATTATTAAAAATTTGAGTGGATGAAGCTATATTTTTAGGGGGTAAGGAGACAAAGCATGGGAAAAAATAAAAAAAACTCACTTTACCTCATATTTAACAAATTATATGCTTGTTTTTAAGAGCAAAACCATGAATAGTGCTCCCAGAGGCAAAGTTGAGTTAGACTGTGGCATACATGTTTTTAAGTAACTGGGTCTTCGTCAAAGATCCACTTGCAGATTAGCATAGCGATTAACTATACCAAGTTTCAGCTCAGTTGGACGTATGGTGCTTGAGAAACAAGGTTATCTGACCTTAGCGCTGCCCCTTATGCATGACCACAGCCCAAACTTTGCACATGACCTCAGAATCTTGATCTGTATACAGTATACGTATCAAATTTTGTGCAAATCCATGCAAAAAGTCATGAATTAGAGTTGTCTGAGTAAATTATGCTCGACCTCATTACAATTGATTGACAAGTGGTGGCCATATTGTTTACAAATGTCAACATGTTTTTGATAATGAATGAGGACAAAAATCCTAGGACAAGTTCTCAAATGTTTGTATCTTATTATTAAAATTAGCAAAAAATCTAAATGGAAGGAACTAAATGGTTCTTGACACTTTTTTCTGTCAAGGAATAAGTGGCAAAAACGATTTTTCACTGTAGGACTTTGAGGTATTTGAGATATGAGCCACAATGTTAAACGCTTCGCCTATTATGTCATTCGGGCTCTCGCCTGAGTAGTAGGAGGGACTACTATGTACAGACCAAGTTTCATGTCTGTAGGACCTATGATTTGGTCTGCACAATAGCTTTAACAGAGAAAAATAATGATGATAACAATGAGGAGAAGAAGAAGGAGAAAAATCCTAACAAAAACAACTGGGTTCCAAGTTGGCCCCTAAATATAAGTGCAAGCAGTGATCTACGGGATTCAAGCAGTCTTAACAAACATTGCCCCCAGTGGCCAGTTCTTGCCATTGTACATAATAATGAGAACATACTTACGAAGTTTTGTGACAACAGCTCAGTGCTAGTTATGTGACATGCATACTGAAAGCTGAGTGGCTGATTTTTAAGTAATTCAGTGGTGATTACAAATCAGTAATTATTAGAATATTGATGCAGCATACCAAATTTCAGCATGATTTGATTTCAGAGAAATAGCTATTTCAACGTAACTCTGCCACTTTTCATTGGTTATGCTCCAAACATTGTGTATCACCTCAGAATAATCTACTATACATGCATTTCAGATTTTGTGTAATTCTGTGCAGACATTCATGAAGTCCAGCTATTTGAGTAAATCAGCTCCACCCCACTTGGGTTGATTGGCATTTGGTGGCCACACTGTTTGCAAATTTCAAAATGCTTTTGATAATTATTAAGATTCACACACTCCTGAATATTTTGACACTAAATGTATGACAATTGGACAAAAATTCTAGGACTTGGTTGCAAAAGTAGGTTTATGCAAATTATTCTAAATTGAGTGAGTGGGGTGTGGTAGGTGGGGGCATGATTTAGCGAGAGTCTGCAGCAGAAGTGTGGGGGAATGAGCAAATTAACATGGCACACCTGTCTCTCCTTTCTGGATACTAATTTAACATGCTGGTTTTCTTTATTTCTTTCTCTTTCAGTGAGTGGGACCATTGTGCATGTGTGTGTGATAGCGGAAAGCTGCCAGTTTGTTTCTTTTTTCAGTTGTTTGCCTTTTTCCCCATTCAGAGGCATGGACAAATAGTATGAATGCTCCCCAGACTACTTGGCCGTGAGGAAGATTTAGAACTGGGTGGGTCCTGGCCAATAGAATGGCGTGAGGTCTGCACTGCCCTGGCGGCTGACGCACTTCTGGGTACATCACGTGACCAATACCAGGCGGGGGTGAGTAGCAAGACAGCAGGCCTATCCAAGAGGGAGTACCAGTCCAAGGGGGGAACCCGCCTCCCTGTCTCGAGCCTCTAGAGGATTTTCCACAGGAACCAGTGGCAGTGATTGATGGGGAAATGACTCAGGCTGGGGTAGTGCTTACCTTTACCCACTTTGCTGTAAGTAGAGATCTTTATACCAAGTGAGCTGGGACACTCAGACAGGCGAAACAATGACCCAGTTGTTGGTACCAAAAAGCCACAGGGAAATGCTTTTCCACGTGGCTCATTATAACCCAATGGCAGGATAAACCCATCTTGGGGGTGGGTAAAACACTAGCCCGGTTAATGGCTTGCTTTTACTGGCTGGTCATCCACGGTAATTACACAGGTAGTGTGCATCTAACCGTGAATGTCAGCTGGTTAATCTGTCAGCTCTCCCAGTGAGCCATTGCACACTCTCCCTTTTATCGAGATCCCCTTCGACAGAATTGGCATGGATCTCATCGGGCCATTAGATCGGTCAGCACAGGGATATTGCTTTGTATTAGTTCTGGTGGACTATCCGACATGATATCCCAAAGCAATGCCTCTGAGAATGATTGCTGTGAAGAGCTCATCCCCCTGAGTTGGGATCCTGAAAGAGATCCTAACTGACCAAGGCACATCATTTATGAATTGAAGAATTATTGGGGATTAAAGCAATCTGCACCAGCATCTATCATCCTCAAACTGATGGGTTAATGGAGCACTTTAATCAAATACTTAAGAACGTGATTCATAAATCTGTGCGCAAAAATAGCTGAAATTTGAATAAATGGTTGGAAACTCTATTATTTGCAGTCCAGGCGGTTCCACAGGCCTCCACTGGGTTTTCCTGATTTGAACTATTATCCAGGCAGAAGCCCTGAGGAGTGCTGGATGTAATTAAAGAAAACTGGGAGGAAAGTCCAATACCCACAAAAAATTAAATTCACTATATTGTGGACCTGTAAACAAAACTCCACACATTAGATAACTTATCATGAGAAAATTTGCTCCAGACCCAGGAGAGGTAGCAATGGCTCTATAACAGGTGCTCCTACCGAGACAGTATACACTGGGAGATAAAGTCCTCATACTACTTCCCACCCCCAGCTTGAAATTATTCGTCAAGTGGCAAGTGCCCTTTGAGGTCACACCGTGAGTGGGAAAGGTTGACACAGACAGTATTAATGTGTACAGACGGCAAATGCACATCAGATATACCATCTTAACCTCCTCAAACAATGGAGGGAGGCGGCCTCTGTTGCTCTGGCAACAGTAGTGGCAGAGAGAGATGAGTTGGGGACAGAGTGTCCAAAAACAACTGATTCCACTCTGGTCCCAGTTGGAATTCATCTGTCACCATCTCAGACAGCAGAGGTTGCCAGGTTGCAATCTGAAATTTCGGATGGGTTTTGTCCCCTGCCTTGTTGCATAGACCTCATACAACACCACATAGAGACTCCTCCTGATGTGGTTGTGCGCAGCAACCCATATCGCCTACCTGAACACAAAAAAAGTGAGTTAGGATGAATAAGGGGAAATGCTGGAGGTGGGAGTGATTGAGGACTACCACAGTGACTAGAACAGCCCCAATGTACCCAAAGCCGGTCTGTCTGGGGCAGTCTATTTTTTGTGTAGCAGGTGGGACTGTTGAGTTTTGTGACAATAGTTCAATGCTAATTTTGTGAAACGCCTGCTGAAAGCTGATTGGCTTAAGGCAGAGCTAAGGTCAGATAACTATTTCTCAGGAAACCATAAGTCCAATCAAGCTGAAATTTGGTATGATGCATCAATATAGTAATCTGTAATTGGAGTTTTGATGATGCTTACAAAAACAAACATATCTCTTGTAAAATAAGAGCCACAGTGAAATATCTTGTTAGTGCTGATTCCTTGGCTCAACCCATATAAATTTGCCATTTGAATCATTTATCTCCACCTACTCTAATTCACAATAATTTGCATAATATGCAAAATCTACTTTTGCAAAATAGTCCTAGGATTTTTGTCAGATTATCATTTTTGGTGTCAAAATACTCAGCAGAGTGCATACCTTAATTATTATCAAAAACCTGCTGATATTTGTAAGCAGTAAAGCCACCACATGCCAATCAAACCAAACAGGCTTGATCTGGTTTACTCAACAGCTATGCTTCATGAATGCCTGCACAAAATTACACAAACATTGAAATGCATGTATGGCAAAGGATTCTGAGGTGATATGCAAAGTTTGGAGCATTCTTCTTCTTCTGATTCTCTGCTGAAATGGTGTGGAGAGCAAAGTCAGAGAAACACCAAAGTTGGAGGGAAAGTGCAGTATGCCCCCACTATTCATGCACATGAAGGGACCCACATAAACCTGATGATGGCACCATAGCACAAGGTTTTACGTTGTGGTCCATATCTCATGAACCGTAAGTCACACTGTTAAGTGCATGGGTGTTACTGTGCACTCGTCTGTGTTTGTCTGCTTGTTGCCTTGTTTTACTCGCTTGCTTGCTCTCTTTCTCTCTCTCTCCCTCTCCCTTTCTCTACAGCTATCTGCTCAATTGGTGGACCGAGTGTCAGTCATCATTATCGCTGGGCCAATTGATCATGGGGATGCTCCCAAAGTGAGAGGAACCCTATCTTTAAAGAGAGCATGGTGGCGATGGCGAGCCAGCCCTTTGGCTCTTGCTCTCTCTCTCTCACACTCACACACACACACACACACTCACACACAGACACACACACATACAGCTTTTTGCCTTAGTGTTCTGTGTTCCTTTTCTCAGTGCTTGCATTTTTGTGCTTTGTTATGCTTCTGTGCTAGGTGTCTGTGCTTTGCTTTGCGCTAACTGTGCTAACTGTTTCTGCTATTTGTTTTGTTTGCCTATGTCATGTTAATGTCTGTAATATTAGTGTTGTATTGTGTTAGCGATGTGTAGCAAACATCACATGGTGCAACCCTAGGGAGAATGAACAGGTCTGCAGGTATGCACACATACGTACAACCTAACGTAGAATTTCTCTGTCCAAACGCACTAGGTAAGTGGGTGGGTACCACCCCTTGTATTTTGCTGTGGCTTAAGATAGAGTAGTAAATAGAATTATCTTGGCAGTTAGGTAAGAGGGTGAATACAGAGTAGGGTGTAGAAAAATATGTTCTTTCCTTTGGTGCTGTCTAATTCTCTCCTTAGGGAATCACATGCTACATTGATTATTCTAAGGGTGCACCGATTGATCGGTCGCCAATCATAATCGGCCAATAATTGCTTTGGGAAGTTTGATCGGCGGTCTCTATAAAAGCCAATCCAGAGTGGCCGATCAGATGACGCAAAACTTGCGAGACAAATTTTTACGCACTGCTAAAATGGCAGATAAATAAATAAATAGAAGGCTCCTAATAGACCCTGTAATTGGTCATCGGTATCAGACGATTCAGCTTCCAGTGATCGGGGATCGGTGATCGGCCCCAAAAATCCCGATCGGAGCACCCCTAGATTATTCTTCAACTGTCCGCTTGTTAAAACTATCTTACAAGGTGTCTTCTGTGTATGAATTGTGTATATTGTAATAAAAGCTGTAAATGTAGCGCAGTTCCAAAGTCTCTTTATTCCCCAACAACCCAACTTTTCATCATATATCTCCAGCTGACATTACTAACCCTGTACTATTCCCCTAGGCCAGTGCCCAAACTTAGCAGGGCCATAACAGTTGGGGGCTAGACCAAGATATTTAAAGGTCCTTGGAGGCTGGATTTTTAAAATAAATAAATAAATAAATAAAAGCTGGTGCCATTTGCTTAAAATCAATTGTGCACATGGTGGTGGTTGTAAGTCTTTAGAGGTTTCTTTTGCTTATGTAGAGTTTCATGCTGTGTGGAGAATATGACTCTGTTTGACTTGTGGTCCTGTCCTAGTTCACCTAGCTTGAAGCAGTTTGAGTCCTGTAGGAAGGATGATCTGTTACAGATTGCAGAATAACATTCCTGTTTTGAAGCACATGGTTAAAAAGGAGATCAAACAAGTAGTTTTAGCTAAGCCAGTTGAATTAAAGGTTCTTCACTTAAGTTCTTAGTAGATACAGTAGGTGATGCTGAACAAGAGGTAGTAGAAATGCAGACACCTGCTGCGGTTCAGTAAGGAGAGGTTAGGCCAAGGGTTAGAGCAACCTTACCTAGTTTTGATCCTTTTTCATCTGCTTCCCATGGCTCTAGAGATGAGGCTCATCTTAAGTTTTCCAAATGGAGTCTGAGGAAAAGGCATGTTTTGCAGAAAGGGAGCGTCAGTTAGCTATCCGTAAGATGGAGTTGGAGGCAGAGAAAGAGAGAATTCCAGGAATTCCAGGAACAGTGAAAACTGTCCTGGGTTCCTTCATCCTGTCTGATTTCATAAAGTACTCCTGGCAATCTTCTCCAGTTGTGCCACTTCCTCCTGTGTCTCCTCCTTCTGAACCTCAGGTGGATTCACATCCAGAGCCTCATTTACCCCAGATGCCAGCCATTGATGTAAGTAGGCAGATTGTCTTGGTACCCCATTTAAGGAAGCTGAAGTAGACACCTATTTTAGAGTATTTGAATGTATTGTACAACCTTAGCTCAGCTGAAAGAGATTTGGACTCTCCTTTTGAAGTTGGTAAGGAAGGCTCAGGAAGTTTGTTCCTCACTGTCTTTGCAAGAAAGCTTGCATTATGAAACTGTCAAAGCGGCAATACTATGTGCTTATGAACTGGTCCCTGAAGCATATAGATAGACATTCCAGATCCTTAAAAACTGAGATCACTAACATTTATTGAATTTGCCAAAGAAAAGGTAATTTTATTTGATAAATGGTGCACCTCAACCAAGGTTAATAATTTTGAGACTCTTAGAAGATCATTTTGCTAGAGGAATTCAAAAATTCTCTGCCTGAGAAGGTAGTCATCTATCTGAATGAGTGTAAGGTTTAACCACTGTAAGAATCTGCTCAGCTCACAGATTTTTAAACCTTCCCAACTGAAGTTTCTGCCTCACAGAGAAAACTGGCTTGGCTTGGCCAGTCAGCTATGCCTTCTTGAAACTCCAAAGAAGAGTGTTTCTACTATCACAAGGTTGGTCAAAGAATAGCTAACTGTTCAGCCTTGAAACATAAGCGAAACAGAGATAGCTCAATCGCTAACTCCATGGGAGTCACGATAGTGGGTTCTGTTCCTCTAGAACAATTAGTGGGTTCTGTTCCTCTATACTTCAGTGCATACTTGTAACCATATGTGTGAATCTAGTTATGAGCTCTTCGTTTCCTCAGGTTATGTGCCTTCACCTGCAAAGGTTCAAGTTCAATACCCTGTTAAGATATTAAGAGACACTGGTGCAGCCCAGTCTCTTATTCTGGCAGGGGTGCTGACCTTTAGGTGGAACCCATGTGTTTTGCCATGGTATTAGTTCAGATTATGTAAGACTGCCTTTGCATCAAGTCCAGTTATGCTCAAAGTTAGTCACTGGTCTGGTTAATGTTGCAGTATGTCAGTCATTGCATGTAGAAGGAGTACACTTCATTTACGGTAACAACCTAGCTGGTGTTAAAGTGCTGCCTATCTCAGAAGTGTTCGATAGAGCAGATTGCGCTCTGTTCTCAGTTGGAAAATGTCAGGGCCCATCTAAAATTTTTCCTGCATGTGTGGTCACTAGGGATCAATCACGTATGTTTGCTGATGTCATTAACTTGACTGACTTATTTTTAGTTCAGGAATCTAGTGGGGATTCTGATCCAGTAGTTCCCCCACCAATGTTCTCTAACAAGGGGGGCATGAGGCAGCTGATTGTTAGTCGAGAGCAGCTCGTTCAGGCTCAACAATCTGATTTTTGTCTGGAGAAGTCTCTCTCCTTTGCTTGTGGTTCCAGTGATGTAACCTTAAAGTTGGATTTTACCTTGATAATGGAGTTTTGATGCATAAATAGTCTCCCCGTTTTGAAGTGGTGGAAAGGACTGTGCATCAGATTGTTGTACCAACTGCATATCATCAACATGTCCTCTACTTGGCTCATGATAGTCCTTGGACTGGATATTTGGGTATTAGTAAAACTTATATTTTTATCCTCAAGCATTTCTTCTGGCCTGATTTAAGGACAGATGTTACTAAATATTGCCGGCCATGCCATATTTGTCAATATGCAAGTAAACCAAACCAGACCATTCCCCCTGCTCCATTACATCCAATCCTAGTGATAAGCGTGCCATCTGCACATGTTTTAGTTGACTGTGTAAGTCCTCTACCTAGGACAAAATCTGGAAACCAATACTTGTTAACACTAATGTGTACTGCAACTCATTTCCCTGAGGCCATTCCACTACCTACTATATATTGCAGGAAAGTATGCTATATATTAATTCCATTTGGCTTGAAAAATGCTCCAGCTACTTTTCAGAGATTTGTCAGCATAGTTTTAGCTGATGTAACTAATTGCAGTACTTACTTGGATGACATTGTGGTTTATTCTTTGGACTGGCCCAGTCATCTGGAGTCCTAGTGCACAGTCTTTGAGAGGCTTTGAGAAAAAAGTTTTTTTCTTGGCCATAAACCTAGCAAAACGTGAATTTGCTAAAGCTACAATAACATCTGTTGGTAAACAAGTAGGGCGAGGTCAGGTGTGTCCTGTGGAAGAAAAGGTCCTGGCCATTAAGAATCCCCAATTCCTTCCACTAGGCAGGAGCTGCAACTATTCCTTGATATGGATTGTTATTACCGCAGTTTTTGTAAAAAAAAAAAAAAAAAAAAATTTGGCAGTGGTAGCTCCCCTTACATCCCTACTTAGTTATTCCATGACTTTTGTGTGGAGCCTTGCCAGCTTGCAATTAATAGTGTCAATGCTTTGCTTTGTAATGCTCCTGTACTTGCAGCCCCAGACTTTTTGAAACCTTTTCAGTGGAGGGGCTGTGTTAATCCAAGGGGACAACACGGGAATAGATCATCCAGAATGTTATGTCTCCTGCAAGTTTAATAAACATTAGGTAAAGTACTCCATGATTGAAAAGTAGGTTCTAGCCCTGTTGTTAGCCTTGCAGAATTTTGAAGTTTATGTTGGTTCTAGCCTCCTACCAGTTGTAGTATACATTGATCATAACCCTCTAGTGTTTTTATCTCACATGTGTAACCAGAACCAGAGACTTATGATTTGTTCCCTCATTGTGCCTAACTATAACACTGGTGTGCACACATCTGTGTTTGTCTGCTTGTTCCCTTGTTTTGCTTGCTTGCTTGCTCTCTTTTTCTCTCTCCCTCTCTCCCTTTCTCTGTGGCTCTTTGCCCTATTGGTGGATCATTATCACTGGGTCAATCGATCATTTGGATGCGCTCAAAATGGGAGGAGCCCTATCTTTAAAGCGACCATGGTGGTGACAGCGAGCCAGCCTCTCTCTCTCTCTCGCAGAGACACACACACACGTTGTTTCTCGCCTTAGTGCTCTGCGTTCATTTTCTCAGTGCTTGCATTTTTGTGCTTTGCTATGCTTCTGTGCTAAGTGTCTGCTATTTGTTCTGATTGCCTATGTCATGTGAATGTCTGCTATGTTAATGTTGTATTGTTTGTTTCACCGCTACACATTGCTGTCACATCCCGTGGTGCACATCCCTAGGGAGGATGAACAGGTCAGCAGGTGTGCACACATACATACACCCTGACATAGGAAATTCTCTGTCTGGACACACTAGGTAAGTGGATGGGTACCACCCCTTGTATTTTGTAGAGGCTTAAGATAGAGTAGTAACCAGTGTTATCTTGGCAGTTAGGTAAGAGGTTGAATATAGTGTAGGGTGTAGAAACGTGTCTTATGTTATTTCCTTTGGTGCCATCTAGTTCTCTCCCTAGGGGACCACCTGCTATCCTTCAACTTTCTTCTGTGTATGAATTGTGCGTATTTTAATAAAAGCTGTAATTGTACCCCAGTTCCACAGTCTCTTCATTCCCCACCGACCCAGCTTTTCATCATCTCCAGCTCATGTTACTAACCCTGTACTATTCCCCTAGGCCAGTGCCCAAACTTAGCAGGGCCGTAACGCATGCAAAGAAAATTCTTTTTGCCGCTGATTCCTTGCTTCTCCTAAAAAAAGCCCCAAAAACCATTTAGCTCTGCCCATGCTAATTTATGATAATCAGCATAATATGCAAAACCTACTTTTGCAAACTAGTCCTAGGATTTTTTGTTTATCTTCCCAAATTTGGAGCCAAATTACTCAGCAGAGTGTGAATCGCAATAATTATCAGAAACATACTGTTTGTAAACAATATGACATTTCTAAACAATATGACAACAACATGCCAATCAATTCTATTGAGGAGGAGCCTAATTTACTCAAACAGCTGTAACTCATTTTTTAGCTTGACTGTCTTGTCAGGCTACGCAAAATATACTATTGGAACATCTAGCTATGCCCACTCAAATTTGTGACAATTTGCATAATATGCAAAACCTACTTTTGCAAACTAGTCCTAGGATTTTTGGCCTAATTTCACATTATGAAGGCTGCTGGGTTTCACATGCAAAAATAAGAAGCAAGTGTGACAGTCAAAGTCTCTGGAAGAACTGTGGCTGGTTCTGCAAGATGCTCAGTAAAACTTATTTCCTTATAAAACTGCACACATTGTACGCAAAGAGTTTTAAGCAAAGAGTCGTTTTTTGTTTCATCTGTTACTGTTTACTGCACTTTGTAAGATTTTTTAAAAAGTAGAAAGATTTAATTTCATTATTTTTGAAGGCATCTTTGCTCTGCAGCATTTCTTTGCATGTACCTAAGACTTTTGCACAGTACTGTACATACAGGAAACCGTTCTGAGGTCATATGCAAAGTTTGACACTGATTAACACATACAGCTTTAGCCTCTGATTGAAAGGCATACAGAACTAGTAAGCCATGCAACTCGCTCAAATTGGCCACTGGGGGGTGCTGTTCATGTTTTTTTCCCTCACAAAAGCAAGCACATCCCTAGAAAACGTTTAATAGTGAAATTAATTTTTCCTTTAATCCTTTGGTTGAACAAATAAAAATTGCATTTTGGATCATTTAGTCACACCCACTCAAAAATGAAAATTGGCATAATATGCTAAATATATTTTTGCAAACTAGTCCTAGGATTTTTTGTCCCATGTTTCCAAAATTGGTGTCAAATAACTCAGAGTTTAACATTCAAAGAATGATCAAAAAAAAAAAAAAAAAAAAAACCATATGGAGATTTGCAAACAACAATTGGGGAAGAGCTTGAGTTACTAAAATAGCTGTAACTGAAGACTGGTTGGACGGATCCACATGAAACTTGAAAGATTGAGGATTAACACTTCATTTGGTAGGGCTGGATGGACTTTGTTGCATACTTTAATTTAAAAAACTGAAAAAATATGTATGGCATCATTTTAGTTCACCTTCTTCATTAAGTAAAACATTAAGAAATGGATAATTTTTACTTTTTACCTTAATAGGCAACGTATCCTGGGAGATACAATTCATAAAAAAACAAAATGTACAATATATCTAAAAATTTGATAAGTGTTGCTTATGTCCAACTGACTTAAAAAGTAACTTTACATGATTTTTTACTTTTCATTTTCCACTTCTGCCTCTTTAAAGGTTTTTAAAAAAACTAAATTTTTGCCAAAATTTAAAATAAATTTTACTAATTATTTTTCAGTGGATTAAATTAACTAAATTAATTAATTTCTGGATTAAAATAACTTTTCCCGTTACAGTTTATTTGTGACTTCTATATAATTTACAACTATATAATTTATTCACATAGATGGAATAGGATTTGATATAGTTGGTTTTATGTGAAATAAACTCTTGACATAATTAAGCTAATAACTAATAAACAATGAGTAAGTGTTACTAAGCATATACGTGTGGACAATGTGTGTGACCAACTGACATAAAAAGGTTATTACATTCAAAAAGCCACTTAGTGCTCATGTACCTTCTAAGCTGAATTTAGGAAGGAGTGGAAGACAAAGTCATTTTAAAAGAAGAACACTGTAAATGACTCCTGGGCATGTGATGAATAGTGTAATTGTCCTATATGACCACATACACAACCTCTGGCTCTTCCTGACCTCCTAATGTCTTGACACAAGTGCAACACTGAAAGCTTCCAAAAAGGCAAGGAGGTGCTGTATTGTAGGAACTCAGCACAGCCTTGTGGCATATTAGACTATGACAGTTATGTTCCCTCCCCTTTATCCAGGTTCAGGCTCTCTCTCTCTCTCTCTCTGACTCTGAAACACACATACACACACACACATTCAGATTTCTTGTGTTTCTCTTCACTCACATGCACTGTAGCTGTTACATAGACAACAGTGAAAAAATAAAGGACAATCAACATAAAGTAAGGTGTTTTGCCTTGACACAGATTGTACAGATTTCTGGAATGGTAATGGAGGGATTAACCTCATTCTTAAAAAATACATACCTTTCATAGTTATTTTGATAATGGTGGTGGAAAGCACTGTCTAACACTTCAGTCCAAAATTGTTTGAATGTGATTGGCTAATTCTGAACACAGTCACATGCATTCACACTTACGCAACCAGGTTATTGTAAGTATCACAAAAACCTAACAGGGGTGTGTAGACATTTTATATCCATTGTATGGTGCCATGTTTTTAAATACTATGTGACACATGAGTTAGAGGTAAGCACATTAGTTTTGTTTTAAAATTGTATAACAGTATAATCATCTGTATAAGCATCTGTAACTATTATATGATCTGCCATTCCCTGTTCTCTATTGATTTACAGTTTAATTTATTAATTTATATAATATAATGTATATTATATTCAATAATATAATGTATATTATTAAATGCATTATTTACACAGATTTATTATAGTTGTTTAAATTATTTAATTTATTTACTGGTTTATTAAGAGAGCTCAAATACACTTTACAGAACACACTGCACTGGCTCTTTATAAATTAAAAGACAATTGCACGAATTAAGGTTTATTCAAATTATTAAATTTCAAAATTATGTGTTATACACTGCCAGTCAAGTGTTTTTGAACATCTGTTTTAAAACATTTCCCTATTACATAGTTCATTACTATATAATTGCTATTATTGCCGCAGACCAAACAAAATGATCCAGAATAGCAATTAAACAAGGAAACCTAAATCTTTTTGGAACTTATTAACTGCTCACTCTCAGATCCTAAGGGGACTCTAAAAAAGCTCCTGGTGGGTAAACCCATTAGACCTATAGATAAAAGACTCATAGTTAGTATTAACTGTAAAACAAAACTATGTGGTGTGCTACAAGTGACTAATTAAACATTTTGTCCTTAAAAGATATCTAGATTGTTCCAATAAAATAAAGCATTTTTTAAAACATTTTTTTCAATTCAGTAAATAATAATAATAATCATCATCATCATCATCATCATTTCACATATATCTATTAAAAAATTTTAAGCTCAGAAATTCTGACTTGCAGTACAGTAGAATGGAAACACAAAGGGAAATATCAGCAGAGGCTTATTCATTATTTTACGTCCACTGATCAATTAATGAATACAAAACAAGACTCCTTAAGCATTGGGCTTTCTTACTTATTTGTCTGAAAGCTTTTCCTTGTCTATTTTTTATTCTCCCTTGGCTTATACCAGAGGAAATTTTGAGTTTTTGCATATCTGATTCTTTGCTCTTTAATTACGCAGTGGTAATTCCCTTTGTTATGTGTGACTGTGATAAAGGCAAACCTACAGGGCATCAGAGTCACGGCGTGTTCATGCTCAGAGGATCCCTAAGCCAGAGTCGCAGCGTGGCCTGGTTACATGTTAGGGCACTGGAGTAGTGTCTTCCTGACTGCCTTAGTTTTCCTGTGCCTCTTACTCTTGGGTCATCATCCTAGCACAAGTGTGTTTGTGTGTTTGGTTATGCCAAATGTTTCCCTTTTAAGCATTCATATAGTGAACGTTTTGTGTAATTGAAAATAACGTTAAAAGTAACAGCTTAGACTTTAAATAGGAGTTTAAACTGCGTGAAATTAAAATGGCCCACATCGCACACACAACACACAAAGCCGTTACCATGTGCCGTTAGCATATGTAGCTGTGGTAACATGTCACTCTGTTGTATATTGTCGTAGGATGTATATTGTAGGAGTTAGAAGGGCGAATATGCTTCAAAACGGGGGCAGGGGTGAGTGGGGGGCAAGTGAAACATGACAGAAATGTACAATATATGAAGACAGTATACGACATTTATGCGTATGTTGCAACAATGATTGTCAAACGGTAGTCAGGCTGATTGCTTAAGACAGAGATATAAAAATATGTTTTAAAAGTATTCGATCAATTGAATCAGGACAAACGGAAACGCGTATAGAAAGACGACAAACATCATCTTCAGTTCGGTTAGAAAAAAAAAAAACTCATGGAAACCTGAAAACCATAAAGCATGCAGGAAAAAAGCGTCAGTGGCACCAGCGTCAGTGGATCTCGAGCGCGCCCGGCTTACAGACTAGTCTGCTACCATAGCAACTGCAGAGGAGCTCGGGGCAGAGCCGCCTTCTTATGCCGTGCGTGTCACCGTAGCAACGACCAATCAGAAGTTGTTATCTCTCAGCGCAATAGTAGCACAGCGCTAAGGGCGGGTCCACGTGGCTTATGAAAGTAGTCCATTGGACGTTTTGGCCATCACTCAGACGGTGGAAACACGAGGATTGGTTAAAACCGTTTTCTTTCCAATGTTATAAACATGTCCTCTGTTCTCCTAGTCTGCAAGCAAGGCTTGGTAGAAGCGACCATACTTTGCTATAGTCAAGAGAAACGAGGAGCTAGAGCAATTCATTATCAGTTTAGCATCAACCAGTGTAAAACTTCGGGTACGTCTTTTCTATATTTTATTGCAAATGTTCTCGTCATTCATGTTGTGAGGGCATCTTGATAGCACGGGAGCGCCACGCGCAAAGTGGGACTTCATTGCTTTTTTAATGTTCTTGATCATTATCATCACTGCTATGATTAGTAGCATCTCGCATTTTGTTTTGGGTTTCTGGTGAGAAGTGACAAGAACCTAAACCCCTCCCCGGAAGGCGGAGCGTGCATTTGTGTCGATTTTTTGTGTCTTATTTTTTCGTGCTCAGCTCAGCACACTGAGAGAATGGCATTGGCACATTGTCAATCGCTCACTACCGCTGCCATCAACCAACATTAAGCACACACAGCCCAAGCGCTTGCCTCATAAATTCGGGCAAGCAACTATTTTATTTATTTATTTTTTTGCGCATCGCTTTATTGCGCGTAATTATTTCTCGGGAGTTTTCCTGTTTTCTACCCACTCGTCACACACACACACAAAACAACAAACAAACAAAAACCCTTTTTGTTTTTGTATGTTTTAATATTATTGTTAAATTTTTTTTACCTGTCACGTTTTGGGCTATAATTATTGGTGCCGGTACTATTAATTTCTTTTCTTTTTAGAAGGTATTTTGGAAAATATTTCAAAAGGCAACATTTTGGACTATTGTTCCTCATGCTTATGTATATTTATTTTGAACGGTTTGTTCAGTCAGTTTACTATTTTAACCTATCTGCTTACCGTCAGACTAAATTATAGTTTGTTTATTTTTTTGTTGTTGTTTCACTCTCTCTCTCTTTACATTTGAGGGTGGTGCGGTCTGAGGTTTTCAGGGTTTCAAGAAGTTAAAAAGAGATTCTGTGAAGTAGACTGCTAAAAAATTAAGTAATCTCCAAGGAGCCTCAAAGAGGAAAGACAGTCAGTTTGGCATGCAGGTTCGGACTGTATTCCACGATCTACCGTTGTCACCCGAATCCTGAAGTTGAAACAATAACGCCGAAATATCAGCACTGACTTTTACCTAGAGGAACTATTCATCGCGGGATTGTAAACGGTGATTTTTTTTTTTTTTGCGGGAACTCCTTGGACTAGCAATTCTGCTGTATCGCTGGCGGCAGTTCATGCCGTTTACCTTCCCGCGAAATTGTTTTGCCCGGCACATTTCGGAGACGATATTACCTCGCAAAACGCTGCTCATGCTGTAGTCAAGTTGCCTTTTTTTTTTTTTTTTTGCATGTGCTCATTCCCTTCTCAGAAGCCCATTGATTGTGTTGCGGCGAACTGATGGACGAGCAAGCCCGAATCATGCAGACTCTCGGCGGTGTCACTCTGGCTGGCCACACGGTACAGGGGGGCATGGCAGTTCCGCCTCCACATGGACACGATGGCTCCGACGGGGACGGAAGGAAGCAAGACATCGGCGACATTCTCCATCAAATCATGACCATAACAGACCAAAGTCTGGACGAGGCGCAGGCAAAGTTGGTGCATTTATTTTAAATTGTTAATCAATTCGTTTCTAAACCACTAGGCATTATTACATTGGATTTGCACTACAAGCTAGGCTGTTGCACAAATGAATATGTTAAAAACTTTAGTTTTTTTTTCTTTGACATGAAAACTCATACTGAACTGATCTCAGTTCACTCATTTATAGGTTATGTTGCACTTTGTTCCCCTAAAGTTAGGCTACACAATTGCCTTCTTTGATAATAATTATATTACAAATAACTTTTAATCCGTAACTAACTAACAAACAATGTGCACGTTTGGGCCACATGTGCACTTGATCAATAATAGTTAATTTTTTTAATAACACTTTTTTTGTGCTGTTCATTAAAAGTTTCTCCATGACTGTCCGGTTAGTATAGCCCAATCCTTGCAGTTAACGATGAACCATTGTTGTTTAGGTATTAAGCTATTATTGTTAAAATCACATGGAATTCCGTTTTACGAATATGTGTGCAGAAGATCCGCGGCATCTTCTGATGTCATAGCTTCAGATTTAGTTCACATCTATCGCACATAAAAAAGAAAATCATTAAAATATAAGCAGCACAGTTATTCATTCCAACTGACCATATATCAATCTTGTATCTTCTTCCACGCTCAAACAGAAAGCATGGCCTGAACTGCCACAGAATGAAGCCTGCCCTCTTCAGTGTGCTGTGCGAGATCAAGGAGAAAACAGGTAAGAGTGTATGCGTGTTGAACCAAACGGAAACATTACACTCGTGCGTCTCGAAAAAAATTCAACTCTGAGCCACTAAACATTAACACACCGCCATCTTTACAACTCGTCTTCTCTCGGATTTTCTTCTGTGAGTTTGCTTTGGGTTGCCGCTGTGTTTCAGTCACACGCTGCACAGCCGAGCGCGACATCGCCGATGCATGTGCGCTTCAAGAAAGCGCTAATTTGCACCGAACTGCAGTATTTTTTAACAAGATGTTACTAGGCGAAAGCACGCTTTTACCTCCACCTGGTCCATCGCTGGCGCAGGCTGAATAGTCAAGCATCCGCTTTATTTACACCGCGTCACTCCCATGTGGCCCTATTTTAACCTCAAAAGAAAAGACCGAAAACTGCTTGGCTGGAACACAGCGGTATGCAGTGCTGGATTGTGTGCGATCAGGCGTACACATGCCCATTGCTGGAATTTATTTGCAGCCCGTTTGCTTAATTATAATAACCTCCCGCGTACGGCGTACTCAATGTGTATCGAAAGGTGGTCTGGAGGCCAGTCCTGTATTTTTTTAATACCCAATTATCTGTCCAGTGTACAGTATAATTATTGACACAATTGGCGACTAATTATTGCCTTTATTATGAAGGATGTATTGTGAACGGTTACGGGAATTAGTAAGCCTACTTGGAAACAGGAGCCAAAATTATGACTTACAGTTAGGAGGTCCACTGGGAAAGTACAAAATTAGGATGTGATATAGAGTTAATTTACAACTCGTTGATGTCACAACGTGCTGAAAACAATTTCTGAAATTTACCTTAGTTGTGGTGGACCTCATGCACCACTGTACTAGTACTTGACCATAGAGAAAGGTACCTATTTTGATCATGCAATTGATTACCTTTAAATATGTGCAAACATTTTTCATAAGCCAAAAAAAAAAGCATTTATTATACACTATATTATTATTTGTAATATGTCCTCATGTTCCATGGTTTGCAACAGTGGAAAAAAAATCTGGTCTTACTTTTTTTACTCCATTTGCCTTACTCAGACTGCTCGACGGCAAATCCAGCATCACCTCAACGCATGCATTTAGGTTATACACCATGCTGCTATGTCACTGTCTCACAAAAAACTATGTAACATATTAATGAAATGATGCATATAAGGCTACCTCAGGTCAGTAATATGTCCAAAAAATTAAAAACATCTAATTTAATGTACTTTCCCTTGCCCTTATGTATATGATATTAAAACAGCTGGTATCTTGTGCATAATATAAATAGATTGTCTTTAGAAATGCAGACATTTTGTTGACATACAGTGCAGCAGGTACTTAATAAAGGCATAGAAATTGCAACGGTTAAACCCAGGTGAATGAGTTAACCAATAAGACTGAACATGGCGCAGTGTCTACGCGGCTGGTATTTAGCAAAAAATGAAAGCTTTTTCTGGGTAATTACCATGTTTTGTAAGGTTTACCTCTGAAAAAATTGCACTCTTTAATTCGGGTATTTGTTTTGAAATATTTAGTTTTAATAATAGGAATAATAGTGTTTTCAGACTAGATCATAGTACACAGGGTGTTGTGGCATCTTCAAGTATTTGCCTGTATGTAAACTTCTGCAACAGTGTGGTAACGAAATGAATGAAATTGTGCTTTGCCAGATTGGTGGCCTTTGTGTGGCTTATAAGCAGACGTGACTCAAGGAAGATTGTAAAATTTAATGAACTTCTGTGTGGCTGAAGCTTCCCACCAGGGGAGAGCATTGCCGTGCTTTGCTCCCCAGCCTGCTTGAGTTGTTCTTTATGCCTGTCCAGTGTAGAGAGCGAATGGTGAGGCTAAAGGTTTCAACTGTAACTTTACAGCTTGTTGAAATTCCTTTCCAGGGACAAAAAGAGTGAGCCTTGCAACCTCTGATGCATAACATATTATATTAATATATAATAATATTACATTAATAGATATTATATAAATACTAATACAATTTTATTTAATATATTTTAATACCATCTTCTTTACATAATTGCATATACAAGGGATATTTTTAAATTATTTATTTTCAATATTGTAAGTCCACTTGTGGTTTTGGAGTGTTCCTCTTTATGCCTAGTCTGTAACATTTAATACAGTTATGACCCATATTGTATTATGTATCTAGATAAATATGCATGCAGTATCAAGCTAATTATTTAGATGAGCTTGCTTGCCATCTCAGTTGCTCTAATCTTTTAATGTTTTTTTGTTTGCTTTTCTCTCAACACAACCAAGCTAATTTACTAACAAGCTTCTTTGTTCCACCTTGATTCATAACCCACAAGTGAACATCTGCTTCACATTTGTCATTGTTTTACATTTTTCAGAAATAACTCCTCTTGGTCAGGAGATGCTTAATGCTTTAAGCATAGATTCTTTGAAGTAGCGCATGTTTAAAAAATGTAATTGGAATTAAACAAAAAATTGGAAAGAAAGATGTTATTATTGCAGTGCTGTAATATTTCTGCAATATTAGATAATACTATAAGGCTGTTTTATGAGGAGAAGCTTCTCTTTTTTAGAATTTAATTAGAAATTTGTGTGTTTTTGGCATCAGCTTGTTGAAGGACATTGTCTCAGAGTGATAACGGAGGCTTCTACTGATAAGCATTCTACTTTGTCCCCTCTTCTCTGCCAAAAATATCTTCCATTTTTTTTCTCCACTTTTTAATCATACTTATAAATATACTGTCAAAAAGACTAAATTTTTGCAAATTCCAAATTGTTTGCTTGTTGAGACAGGAGCTGAGTGTTTATCATTGTAGGATGCATGGCGATAATATGACCCGTGTGTGTGCATGTGTATGTGAGCATGTGTGTGTGTGCATGTGCAAGATTTATGAAAATGTACAGGATTTGTCTGTGCGAAACATCAGTTCAGAGATAGGTTGGTAGGTTTGTGGTTATATGTGGTCACACATGGTTAAGGCTATATACATTTGGAGACATTTGACCATGTGACATGTAAAATCCCTTTGTCTAACTTTTTGCTCATGCACATACTATCACTGTATGTTCTGTGGCTAGGGGTCCAGGGTCTCTTGTGAAGATTGATTGTGTCATGAATTCTGCTAAGCACCAGGATATTTGAACAAAAAACTGGTTGCCTCTGCCTGGAGGTTTGCAGTTACCATCTTAAAGCTTGACAATAATTCTTGAGTTGTGTCACTGTGTGTATTTATGAGTTTCTTTTGTGGATGTGCTTGTATGCAATTCTAATAACTGAAGCTACAAAATGTAAAACCCTTGTCAGTTAGCAGTGGAATTATCATGTCTGGCTGTGTGAGAATGCGCAAGAGACTAACAATTATAACACAACGTGTGTTTGTGTGTATGTGTGTCTGTGTGTTTGACAGTGTTTAGCTGTACTGATAGTCCTTCTTGACTGGCCTGTATTGGAGCCCATCTTGACTGACGCTCTGCCTCACTCCTGCCTTATTCACCACAGCTCAAGCAGCACACAGGCCTGTTGCTTTAAGCTTGCCAGCATCCTCAAAATCCAGCTGTTACTTTATGGTGAATTAGCTAAATTTTGGAGTAATACTATGTTTATTATCGCTAAGACTATCTGACCAGATATGAACATATTCAAAAGGTCATTTGTATTTTTTTTGTAATAATAGGGTCTAATTAGCATTTGATAAAATTAGCAAAATTGGCTATTTTTACATGCAAAGATTTTATCAATTTTTGCCAACTCGTATGAGGTCATTCCGTTCACAGATTCCAAATGAAATGCTTATTTGTATTCTAAATGGGATACTCTGACAATCTTCATTAATCATTCATTTATCTTCATTTATGTTACATGCAGTCTCAGTTACAGTGGATATAACACGGTCTCCACAGCCCTGTTAAAGTTGCAGGTTTTTGTGATGTAAAAAAATGAAATCAAGATCATATCAGAAAAATCATACCAAATCTTTTTCCACCTTCAATGTGATATAGCAACCAACAAAACTGAAATGAAGAACAAATAGAAATATGTGTGTGCACACTCCTTAACTAATTCTTACAGCCCCATTTGCAGCACTTAGTCTTTTTGGGTAAGATTTAATCAACTTAGCACATCTTGAATTGGCAATTTTATTCCACTCTTCCTTGCAAAAATGCTCCGGATCTCGCAAATCTAAAAAAAATCTGGTCTAAAAAATTACCAAAACAATAGTAGTGTAACAGCAACCTGAAAAGATCAAAATCTAGAGACAAATTACAGAAAAGGTGAATTAGGTGTCAATTAAGGGAGGTGACAAGAAAATGGTGTGACATGAAAACAGAGGAGAAAAAAGACCTATGCTGTATGCAGGTGGTCATAGACACTAAACACATCACACAGGAAAACTGCTATTTTAAAATTGTTTTAAGTGTCTCGACCAATGTGGTTGAAGTGTTGCACAGCATTTAAAGAAGATGCTGTGGCATACAGAACTGATTTATAAGCCAGCTTTCATCCTCAGAAAAAAAAAAATCATATCTGTCTTCAAACATTCTTTCCCTTATAAGTGTGACCTTAATCTTCTGTCATCTGCGGTATTTCTTT
Source organism: Pangasianodon hypophthalmus (assembly GCF_027358585.1). Classification (NCBI taxonomy): domain Eukaryota; kingdom Metazoa; phylum Chordata; class Actinopteri; order Siluriformes; family Pangasiidae; genus Pangasianodon; species Pangasianodon hypophthalmus. The sequence goes on from NC_069717.1 coordinate 18,187,414, forward strand.
ACAGCTTACGGCTATGCGCAGACTTGCCTGTCCTCTGGTTATAGGCCGGCATTTCTTTTGTTATAAAGGAATGACTAGTTTCATTTGTCTTAATTTATGGGTTTGTGTTGGCTCACTTTCTTTATTTTTCATATTTTTAATGAAATTTTTAATGATTTTTTTTTAATTAATCTCAATATTATATAATGACTGGATTTCACAAAATTTTCTCAGTGGTACTCTTAGTCTCTGGCTTAGTGAACTTGTACCAGGATGTGTTTTTGATAGAGAGTACAAAGCACTTCTGTAAGTCATTCTGGATATTGGTGTCTGCTAAAGTCTGTAAATGTAATAAAAATAAGCAATTTAAACTTGACAGTATAATCAATATTTAAAAGTGCAGTAATCTATACGAAAAATATGATTTGAGGTTGATCGCATCAACTTTTACATTTACTTTTACAACTTTTAATTAATCTTTTTCTGTGTAAATATGCATACACTCAGTAGCAGAATTAGGATATGAACGTTTTTAAGAAATTATGGGATTTTCATGAATATCTGATGTCTTATGTAACGCTCCTAAGAATGATTTACAAATAAATCATATACAGAATGATAAATGAGGCCCATTGTTTGTTAATAAAACAACAAATAAAGTTTTTATCAAACTCCTTTAACCCCGTTTTTGCTGTGTGCAAGTTTTGTATCCTCGCTGAATTTCAAGAGAATATAATTTTTTCTGAGGCCAGTCTGCATCCTGCATCTGCCTCAAATGTTAATTTGATGCCCATCCAACCTCATGATAAATTAAAGTAGATTAAAATCCGTGTTCTCTTATAGGACTGTTTTATCATGAATCAAATCAAGATTCCGACAGATACACACCTAGTTTGTTTGGATAGAATTTTCCCTCGGATTGGCCCCAATTGGTTTACTCTATTCCCATTGACGTGTTGAGTTGGGTACATGAATGTTTCAATTCAGATTGAGGTCTCAGTGGGGTTGTTAATGGATTATTAAGCTGCATCTAAACATAGCCACTAACAAAAAAGATTTAATAACTGTGATGTATGCTGTGTTTGGTTTTGCCATTCAGCACATCTGTAGAAATAGTAATAGTTCAGCGTAGTATGCAAAGTTTACATTTATATGTATTTATACAAGGAAGCGAGAAGTTGGGGTTTTTAGGGTGCTGCAGCACACCTGACTTTAAGGATTCCTTTGACTGCAACTACATCTGCAACTGCTAAAATAATAGTAAGATAAACACATAAAGAAATAGGCTAAACAGACTTTAAAATTATGCATCATGCTTTTTAACTGTTTATAGTTGTAGAAAATTAATCAATGCCTTCTGATTCAAGAATTAAACTGCACTATGATATACTTATTGCAGAAAGAATTATTGTTCTGCTGAAGAAAAATTATTTGTCTATCATTCGGATGCCATATGTATGCTGCTTAAAATTTTAGCACTCCACTTTGAGGTCATATTCATTATTTAATTTAGACTCCAAATATACTGTGGTAGACAACTAAAATAACAATAACGATGTCAATGTCTAAATATTTATAGCTTGTCTGTATATATACATATATATGCTAAACGTTTAATACTTCTACTATATATATATATATATATATATATATATATATATATATATATATATATATATATATATATATATATATATATAGAAAGAACAGTTAGGAAAAAAGAGAAATTTTGCATTGCAAAGATGTATGCAGTGTAGGGAGTTTTCTTGGCACTCTACTAACTACCATTAGAGGCTCTGGACAGATTTCCCTATTGCTAAAGCCCTAGAAGTATTAATTCACTTTGATATGCTAATTAGAGGGCATTATGCAAGAAATGAGATTAAGTGACAGCATGAAATCATTTGGCTGTCAGTAAATTGAGTGTTTTTAGCAGGAGGGGTTTGTTTTTTCCCCTCCATATTCACTTGCTTTTTGCATTTAAATGAATCAGTTGAAGGGAATGTGCAAGAAAGGCTTTAAATTATTTTGCCTTCATACATCTTGCTTGCTTGAATTTTTAGAATTTGTATATGCTTTCTCTCTTTTTGTACAGTCTTTCCCATGTCTGTAAGAAGTAGGAGGCTCATGATGACTAACTGTGTCTTTAATGATGACACTGCAGAGGGTCTTTTGCTGCTTAATTACTGGCAGGAAAATTATAATCATAATCTCTCATTTCTCACCAAAAATCGTATTGTACTGACAATGAAATGCATTTTGCACGCACGCTCAGTTCCAGTTATATATTCTTTTCACGTCTACTCTTCCGTAAGACAATGCCTCATTTTTCAAGCTGGGTATGAATGAATTGATTTAAACAATAAATGTGGTTTTCACAAAAATCCTGTTGGTTAGGAAAAACCAAAAAAACATTTTTTTCCTAGGATGAATGCTAGCGTATAAGTTGCTTCCATGTCTCATGGCTTCTTATTTTATTGCTGTGCAACACTTTAGAGCCATCAGTAATTCAACTGACAAAATGATCCTGTGCTATTCCTGAGGAAGTATAATTCCTGCCAATTAATTTCTTGCTACTGGCCTCTTTCAAAGAGAGATAAGAGACCGATTTGGTATGTCTCAATCTACAATGTGCTATATACTCTCTATTATGGTGTGTGCCATCATCTGGCTTCTTCTTGAATACATCAGTTTTCCATACTACAAATTTCCTCTTGATTTTGTAAAAAAATTTGACAAGGCTGCAATAAGTCATAACATCATGACTTACTTCATACTTCATTCAATTTTTCTGGAATTTTTCTCCAGAATTTGGCCTTTTCATTGTTGTAGACTACAATTAATTACTAATAACTTATAATAACTTCCACTTCTGTCTCAGAGATATTCCTTTTCTAGCACTGGTTTGGCCTCATTCATTTTATGGAGTTTTGTGGGTGTCACTAAGTCTAAATCGACTGTGATGTGAATGTGCTTTGCATTGCTCTTTATCAAGAAGAAAATCAGCGTTACCAAAACTTTTGTAAATCTGGTGGCAATTTTTAATTGGATGTTGCCTACAAAAACACACAACTTTAGTGAAAGATTGATAAATGATTTTTATCAATGTATGTATCACACGTAGTAATCGTAGTAAAAGAGAGAGAGAGAGAAATTCTGGAAGAATTAAGGAGAATAGATGTATAGAAATGGAATGCAGTACTGCAGTGTAGAATTGACTAACATCTGTACTAGATTTACTGTATGTGTGTGTGTGTGATTGGTTTGTGTGCTCTTGCTCTGCTACAGAGCGGGGCTGGCAGGAGCACATGCAGAAGAAACAGCAGCAACAAGGAATAATAGGTGAAAGATTACCTCCATATGGCATTTCTGACTCAGGGAGAGAGAAGTGTTTTGACGCACCATTCCGTTCTGAAGTGAGGTTTAATCAATAGAGGGAGATTACAGAAAACTATTACAGTGTCAATATTGCAAGCTCTCTCTTTCCTCCTTGCTTGCTGCTCATAGGCTGTCTGGCTATTGACTTCTTGTTTTTCTGACCTTTTAACTCACTCAGTTCAGGAATGGAGGCCTAAGAGAGGCCTAAGAAAGACCACAGGAAGCTATCCATGTGGCTTCTGCCTCACTTACACCCAAACACAGCACAAAACCAATAAAGGGGCAAATCACCAAGGTTATTTGCTCATAAATTGGATACTTTTAAAATAGTCATTCTCTGTGTGACTTAAAGGTAGGCCTAACACTGTATTCACAAAATTAAAATTTCTTCTTATTCTTCTTAATAAACATTGAAATTGTGCATGAGTATGGTCTACTCATGACAATACAGTATAGTGCTTATACACACACACACATACACACAGATAAAATTAAATAACTTTGGTCCCGCTTAATTTAGAATTAGACGTCTTTTTTCTTACATGGTGTGTTAATATGGGGTGGACAGTTAAAAATCCTGAAGGTCTTCAGCATTTTTTGTAGATATCTATACCAGTTGGAGTTCATCTATGGCTGATTCATGACTAATTGGCTGAATGAACTATTGAGATACCTTAATAAATAAACAAGACAGAAAAAAAATGTCAGAACAGGGTGTGTTAAAATATCTGCAGTGTACTCTAGGTAGCTACCTAATTAAGACTGAAATTAAAATGAAGAATCTTAAGATTCCAATAGACTATTAAATATAATTTTGAAAAAAATAACTACATACAAAAATGATAGTAATTAAACATAAATAACAGTGTATTTCTTGATTTCTACTTTTAGGAATATTCACAATATTTAGCTTACCTTGTGGATTTTGCCATGGAATTTTGCTATTGAACCTTCACCAACACTTCCGTGAGCAACCATGTAGACGTAAGGCCGATGAGGCAAGGCATTAGGGACATACATCCAGACCAAATAAGCATCTTTTTTATTCTGGGCCAGACTCAAAATGATGAAAAAAAGCTTGTTGTCCAATGAGCATTAATCTTTGCTACCATTAACTTGAACTTTTCTATGAGCGCTGTGTCAGGGGCTTTAAAGGAAATTTTCACACAGGCAGCTCTGCCCAACAAAAATAGTTTGCATTAAATGAACGAACAGTTTGATATTGGTGCACTATATGTTCAAAAGTATGTGGACACCTGACCATCATTTCCATGTGTGGATCTTTCCCACACTGTTGCCACAAAGTTTCACACAACTGTCTAGATTGTTTTTGTATGTTTTAAGATTTAACTTAAATGGATCTAAGGGGCCCAGTCCAAACCTGTTCCAGTGTGACAGTGCCTCTGTGCACAAAGAGGGGTCCAAAAAGACGTGGATTGCCAAGGTTGGTTTGGATGAACTCCAGTGGCCTGCACAATGTCCTGACCTCAACCCCACTGAACACCTTTGGGATTAATTGGAACACAGACCACTGGGTCAAGCCTTCTCATCCATCATCGGTTCCTGACCTCACTAATTGTCTTGAATGGACACAAAACCCCCAAAATCTAGTGGAAAGCCTTCCCTGAAGAGTGTTATGGCAACAAAGAGGGGACCAACTCCATATTAATGTCCATGGTTTTGGAGTGAGATATTCAGGAAGCAAATAGGGGTGTGATGGCCAGGCGTCCACATACTTTTGGCAATATAGTGTTCAAGTAGACCTGAGGTTTATGCCCCTAACACACACACACATATACACACACACACCTTTTCCATTTTATTTTTGATTATATGTATTGTTTGTGCACTCCAAACCAAATGAATTAGTATGTACACACAACTGTAATTAACCACATGTGACGCAGACTAAAAGCATAGCCTTGAATAGATGGAATATGGGCACTGAGTGTGTAAGCATTTCTTAAACCCTGGGGGAGCATTTATTTTGAGGCAACTCAATACAGCAGTAATGACCCAGTGAGCCAAGTAAATTTACCCTGAAGTTGGTTTGATATCTACTATACACACACTCACTGGTCACTTTATTAGGAACGCTATACTAATACTTGGTAGGACCCCTTTTGCTAAAAGAACACCCTCAATTCTTCATGACATGGATTCAATCACATAATTGCTACAGATTTGTCAGCTGCACAGTCATGCTGTGAATCTCTCATTCTACCACATCCCAAACTGTCAAGTTTCTGTGACCCTGTGCCCATTGTAGCCTCAGATTTCTCTTCTTTGCTGACAGGACTGGAACCTGATGTGGTCATCTGCTGTTGTAACTCATCTGCCACTCGGCATGTTGTGTTTTCTGAGATGTTTTTCTGCTCACCATGGTTACTGTAGTCTTCCTGTCAGCCTGAACCAGCGTCCCCTCTGACTTCTATCATCAACCAGGTGTTTCCACCTGCAGAACTGCCACTTAAAGGATGTTTTTATTTTTTGCACCATTCTGTGAAAACTCTAGAGACTGCTGTGTGTGAAAATCCAAGAATGTTCTAAAATACTCAAACTGGCCTCTCTGGTACCGGCAACTATGCCACGGTTCTGATATATGATATGAACAGTAACTGGAACTCTTAACGTCGTATCAACATAGCCACATGATTGGCTGATTGGATAATTGCATAAATGGACAGGGGTACAAGTGTATCTAATAAAGTGGCCAGTGAGTCGATGAGTGTGTGTGTGTGTAAGAGTAGACCTAACACTGTATTCACAAAATAAAAATTTCTTCTTCTTAATATAGACATTATATTAAACATTGAAATTGCACATGCGTATGGTTTACTTGTGACAATACAGTATAGTGTGTACACACATGGAAGGTAACAACTGACTGAGCACTGACTTCCTCGCTTGATTTTCCTTATAGTAGTGCAGATCCAGTCATTGTTTCTGTGAATTTAGGATTAAATATAAACAGGCTGCAATAGAAAGCCATTCAGCAAAGTAAGTTGACTTTTTAAAGTGCTTTGTGTTTGCATCTGCCCTAGTCATATGCTGCCTGCAGTGCAAGGCAGAATGGTTTTCTCTTAGTGGGCCTTTGGGCTTTGCCGTGGTTTTACTCTCTCATTCTCTTTTTTTTTCTGTTTCAGTATAGTCATATAACTTCGTCCCATGCACCAAGAAAATTTTACAAACTAGCTGATCACAGCTAGAAGTAGGAACACTTCTTCAAGATTATATTAAACACTTCAAGATTATATAATTAATGAAAATGAAAATGTGAGTACAGAACACAAGTGGTCCTTTCATGTAATGATGCTTCTGTTTAAAAATCTACTGTATATTTCATTAGACCCACTGGCTAAGGAAGAGATACTCTCAGTTCATTTACTTTCTGAAGTTTTCTGACCAAGTAAGGATGGCTTTTCTATTCTAAAATGGTTATTGCTGTGAGAGGTGCATCTTACATAAGCAAAGATTGTAGGCCATGTAAATTACAGTTTGTCTTTTTTTCTGGATTAGTATATGTGGCCTAAGCATACATTTAACAAAATATATTAAGCATGTATTAACTGTTTTCAATCACTGGGCACAGATGATCTGGGTAATTTTATTTTATTTTTACAGAACATTATTCAGATCAATATTCTTCCTTATCAAGGTGCCTCAACTAACAGTTATTTAAATCTTTTTTTTTCCAATTTCTTTTTATTTATACTTTATTTACACAGCAATTGTATTTTTAATACGTATTTTTTAAATACTGGTCTATGTTAAAAGGAAAGCAATGCACTCATTTAACTTTTCTTACTGAAAACAGCTCCTGTGTCTTCTGCTTACTCTCATTGCTCAAATTAAGTCCCCATGCCTTTGTTCCTCCAGCTTTCCATACATTAGAATGATATATGGAATGCAGAAATGCGGAAAAGACTGCAATGCAATGAATTTTTAATCAGTGTCTTCTGCTGTTTTAATAAGGCACATTCTCACTGGCTTCCATATTAATATCAGCAATAATAAAGCATGTATTGTTCTGTGGCAGCCTTGATATGCTCTTCTTTGTTGATATTCAACAATAAAAGACCTGAATGCACATGTAACTGTACAACAAAAAGTTCCATTGTGAATTGCTGCACCTGGCAACCAACAGCTTTTTTGCATTCTTTAGCTTTAATCATTAGAGAGATTATATTGATCAACTTCTGACTTATTTATTTAATATAATATCAATATTAATATCAAGAAAGTCTCCTGATGCACAATCACTTGTCCAGCATTTTACACACAGAGAAATCTTTAATTCCTAACTGAACCAGTGAGATTTACTGTCTGTGCAACTAACAGTGCTAAGGGGATTCCTTCTCCTTCCCCAAGCTTATATATTTATAAATCCTATAATTTACACTGGACAAAAGCCCACTCTAAATGTGGCTGTCTTTGTGCTCTCTTTCTCTAATTATCCATCTGTCTCTTTCCAACTTAAGCCCTTCACACTTGCTTTTGGAAGCTAAAGCAAATGGAAAGATGGTGCACAGCCAGCCATAGATGCTTTCTTGGGTTTCAGGGAAATGGGGCAGATCCAGTTTTGGGTTTGTGGTAAAATGGCTTAATTAGTGTCAGAACCCTGGGGATGCATTGTGTCTGTTTCTCTCGTGCTCACTCTCCCTTGCTCTGGTAAACTTTGTCCACATTGAGCTACAGTTTTTCTCTGTCCTCTCCTTTCCTCTTGGCTTTGGACAAAAAATTTAACAAGGTACTAACAACAGTTTAACAATATGAACTGATGTTTGGGATGACAGAAATGAATCTGTGTGTGACTTCCAGAAAGTGGTGATTAATGGAGGAATGTAGAGGACCTCTGTCCTTCCCTTCTGTGCTGATTTTATGATGAGCAGAAAGTAGAAGTTGTACTGAGTACATTACAGGTATTTTTGTCCCCTGTAGCTTTACTTCCCTGTGCACAATGAACCCGAATTTGCCATCCATAACTTTGTGCCCATGTATAGGGAGAGCCAGACACAGAGCTCAGTCAAAAAAAAGGAGCTTGTTTAAATTTTAAGCAGATTATCCAAAATGGCAGCCATGTAGCACGATTCAGGGGCAAAGTCCTGTTGTCCAATAAATGTGCAAATGATAGTCTGCAATAATATCTCCATCTGCTGTACATTCCTCCAAGCATTCGTCATGCATGCATGATTTGCACAATTGTAAACTTAAAAATATAAGAAATGTCAACTGGCAGAAGCTTCCCCTAGCTTCCTGTGCTCTTGGTGAATTAAAAAGCAAATAATGCTAAACTGCATAATAACAGATTAAAATAACAAAATAGCATGTCCGCTGTAAACTTACCAATCTAGGTAGCTAAGTAACTGAAATAAAATCCACACTTTTATGTTTTAAAGGTTTGTTTGTAAACCTTATTTTAGAAAGGCATGCCTTTCAAGCAGCAAATGCCACAGGCAGTGTGCATGCCAAATGGAGAGTTGAATGCATGGGGAGTTGGAAGGCACTGCTGACAGTGTGTGCAGTGTGCACATGCCCTTAGTGCTTGTGATTGGGTGATAACTGCCAATCACAACACTTCAGTGAACAAGGTAATGAACATAGTTTATTGGGTTTTTGGCTCTTAAGAAAATAGCTTTCTCTACCTCTCTCTTCTTCTACTTTTCCATCTTTCTCTCTGTCTCTCTTTCTCTCTCTCCTCTCTTTTGCCATCTCTCCCTGGCAGTGGCAAGGTCCCAGAAACAGTGTCTCAGTTACTTAATATATTTAATCAGGCTTCTTGGCACTCATTTCTTCTCTTGGTTCTGATGTAGTAATCTTATAGAAGGTGAGATGCAGAGGAAACCATGGCCTGAAAGTTCTTGCCTGGCCAGCACCCTGCATAGCTCATCAATGTGAAAGTGCATTACTATGAATTTAATAACTAATTGTACTAATTCTTTATTTGTTTCTTTTTATTAAGAACTCTATAATCTAGAAGGAAAGCATCCATCAAAATAAATCACTAGTTATCCATAAAATAATTCCTATATGGTTATTTTTGCATCCAAATGGTGAACCCATTTCAGCCAAGATGCCATCTTTTGTATCCTGCATAATGATTCCAGCCATGGAGTCCTCTGTCTCCTGACCAATCCTTCCTTCTCTCTCTCTCTCTCTCTCTCTCTCTCTCTCTCTCTCTCACACACACACACACACACACACACACATGCACACACACTTCATCTGTAAGCCAGTACAGAATGAAACCCTTTGTTGTAATTTGGTGGATATTTGTCTCTGCACATAGCTGCAGGCATATATGAGTGAGTTCTGACAGTGTTTAGTCTGCTGACAAGGAGTTTTTTTTTACTCACTTCTACTTCTCAAATTAGCTCTGGTGTTGTCAGGTTGATAGATACAAATTCATGGTTACAGATACAGATTAATGGACACAGATTTGTGGAACTTCTTGCTGTGGGTCTCAGAGGAATGAGATAGCACAGGAGTTTGCTGAATCATTGTCTGCTATAATAGAAAAAGAAATACAATTAAAAATTGCAGTGGAAATTTGATATAGAAAATATTTTTTTACATTCACTTTAAAAAAAACTTTTTTCTATAGCTTGTTTTGCACTTTAATTGTTTGTTGTCATTTTATATTACAAACGGAATGGCACATGTCAGTTGTAAACAATATACCAAATACAACACAAAAAAAAAAGTACAAACGAAAAGTTCTAGAAAAAAAAAAAAACTTGATGAACATTCCACCTCTTCTGTGGGGTTAAGTGACACTGAGAAATGTGGAAGGAAAGCCATCTCTATGCCCACTGTTGGATGGACTGTAAATATGTGCGTCACATCATGAGGAGGATGAAATGTCATGTTGTCACATGCAAACCTTACAGGCTGAAACCTTACATAGCTGTCATTTGTATGACAGTATTGTGCAAACATCTTATTTTACAATACAAATTTAAGTACAAATTTGGTTTTACATGTGTATGTTATATCTGCCTCAGACAGATGTTTTTAGAACTATAAACACGTAAGTAAGTAAGCAATTGAGTGAGTAAGTAAGTGACTTTTCAGATACGAATAGGCTGTCTGGGACAAAGACCAAAGCAAGAGAACAAAGTTTGCAGTAGAACTGCAGCAAGTTCTCCAAAATTCTTGGAACAACCTACCATATAAAACTGCACCACAGTATACTCAAGAGAATTTATGCAATTTTGCGAGCCAAGGGAGAAAACACCAAATATTGATTTGATTTAGTTTATTTATTTATCCTGTTTACTGCTCTTAATACTAGATCAGCAAACAGTAAAATAACCATTATTTTGCTTTGCATTATTACTTATTTAGGGGTGTAACAGTATGGGATATTGTATTATATTTTTTGTTTTATATTTTTTGAAAGTTGGCTCTTCATCATGATATTCTGTTTGCATTACATGAGGTTTAAGATAAAATTACCTACATTTACCCACATCTAGCCCACATTTTGAAAAAGAATCTTGAATCAGCAGATGCTACTGGGGTTTTGAAAAAACATATTAGCATATAAGCTCATGAAAAGCAGCAATGGCTATGGTCAGCAGCAAGTAGTAACTGGAAGATTCTCCCAAATCTTTAAGGTCTGGTGCATGTGAGTAATGTGGCTTCCCAGTAAGTTATGATGCTGATGGCCAGTGAGTTATTGGTGTTAAATGTGCCAATCTGACAAATAAGAGTACCATACACTGGTGCTAATACTGCAAACGTATATGCATCTGCACCAACATAATCCTTTTGTGTCTGTTGGTAGAATTACCTGAGATAGTGGAGTGAGTTGATAGCCTTGTTATGTATGTAGCCTGATGTAACCTGTCTGCAATCATATGGAGTCAAAAGAAAAACAAACAAAACAAAACAAAACAAAAAACATTTTCTAGTTTGACCCCTTTAAGGCAGTGGACCAAGTCTCCCCTGTGGAGCATTTTTTTCCACTTAGCTAACTTGGAAGCATAATTCAATCAATCCATTTTCTGTACTGCTGACTGTATTCAAGTGAAAAACAAATCGATATTTTTTTCTATTTGTTTTACACTTGAATTTTATTGGTTGCTATATCACATTAAAGGTGGAAAAAGATCCGAAATGATTCATATTGGTTTCCTTTTTCCATCAAAAAACTCTGCAGTTATTTTCTCATATCCTGTGGATGAGGGCCTCGTCATACTAGAAGCAACTACTCCCATCAGGAAAAAAATGTTTAGAAGGATAAAGGTGATGCAGTGACCCTTCCCTCTTTGGGTACAAATGGACCCAATTACACCAGCAAAATGCCCACAGAGCATAACAAAATTAACCAATATCTTATTTTAATTTTCCTCTAATATCCTTTAAAGTCCCAGACAGCCTTGATTGTGTTTTTATTTTTTATCAGAAATGTGGTCTATTATTTAGTGTGTCCATTATGTAATAAAATAGTAAATGGTCTCTCTACCATTGAATTTTCTGAAGACAATTTATGTTTGTGTTCTACTGACATAAAATAGACATGTAAGACAATTTAAATGGCACTGAGGAGGGTATCATAAGGGTATCATAATTTACACAGCACTCTGCATGCTCATTAATTTGCTCTGAGTCCTCTAATGTAATCATGTAGAGTGGGAGACTTTTCCTTGTTGCACAGCACTTGTGTGTAAATGAGTGTGTTTGTGTTAATGTTATCTGTATACTTAAAAAATTCTTTATATACTGTGAATACTGTATACACCGTATGGCCAAATGTTTGTGAAAACCTGACCATCACACCCATGTGTGCTTTCCGAACATCTCATTCCACATTTAGCCCCCCTTTGCTGTTATAATAATCTCCACTCTTCTGGGAAGGCTTTCCACTAGATTTTGGAGCTTGGCTATGGGGATTTATGCCCATTCAGCCAAAAGAGCATTAGTGAGGTTAGGCACTCATTTTGGACGAGAAGGCTTAGGGCCCAGATGGTGTTTCAGTTCATCACAAAGGTGCTAAGAGCGCTATGCAGGCCACTCAAATTCTTCCACACCAACCTTGGCAAACCATGTCTTCATGGACCTCACTTTGTGCACAAGGTAATTGTCATGTTGGAACATGTTTGGGCTAGGCCCCTTAGTGTGTAGTAGCCCCTTGATTGTTAAAGGGAAATTGTAATGCTATAGTATACAAAGATATCCTAGACAGTTGTATGCTTCCAATTTTGTGGCAAAAGTTTGGGGAAGGCCAACATATGGGTATGATGGTCAGTTGTCCACAAACCTTTTTGACATATTGTGCACTTTAAAAATATGGACCTACTAGTTTCTAAAAATTGTATTTGCCCCATTCTTTACCTGTAGTAAATTATAAGTATACATATCATATTAAATAAAAATCTATGTATACACATCATATTAAATAAAAATGTATTTAATACTTTAAAATTTTTTGCCACTGATTTTCATTGTTTGGGGTAAGGTACTGTAGATACTTTCAGAGTGGTCAAACAAAAAAAGGTTTCTAAAGTTGAAAAATTTTCTACTCAAATAGCTGCTCTGGTTTTCTTCAGTGATGTTAAACACACGGTGCCCAGTGTAACTGTTCAGCATAATGATCGAGCAGTTAAGCTACGATAAAGTTAGCTTGCTGGCAATCATTATCAGGTAAGAGCCAAAGTTATCTGCTTAATAAAAATTAAGCTATTTCAGTAGAACATAAAAACTTTAGATGCACATACGATGTTATGTTTCATATCTTTGCTTCTGTTGACTTCACTTGTTTCATGTATTTTTACTTTACTTCATGGATGAAGCATGGCAGACAGTGGCTAAATGCTGAGTATGACCACTCTGCAAGCATCTGCTTTTCCCTGGGAATCTTGGATGCCTCACCTTTGGCATAATGTAATTTGTATTTTAGATATTTGTATTTAGGGGTCTGATTTTCTAAAATACCATAACTGATAATTTCGAATTATATGTTTTAAAAACACTGGCAAAAATGTAAATGTATTAAAAACACCACAGAATTTTATTTAATGTGAGGTGTGCATAATTCAAATAGTTCATTTAGTTTAGCATAATTCATAATATATAATAATTCATATTCAAAAGATTTTGGCAGCTTCCAAGCTTCATACCAAGTATGTCACTGCCAACATGTCATGGCTAGATGTCAGGAGACTCAGGTTATATGGTCATAGAAAAGGACCTGAAAAATCTCTCTTTCTGTTCTTCTCTGTCTGTCTCTATTTGTTTCTTTCACAGCCAGAATAACCTTCATAAAAATTAAATCCAGGGGCTTGAGACAATAGCTTTAGTGGTGAAGGGAAATGCTGGACCACAGGGCTTGACTATAGCGGGAGAAATAATGAAACTCAGTGCCATGGCTAGGGAGTTGAGGCGGTAGAGCAACAGGGATGGTAGTAGTTTTGAGAAGGTTAGGGAGGGAGCAGAAATTTGAGATAGAATGTAAGTGAGCAACAGAGCAACTGAGAGGTGGGTGATATTTAGCATATCCACATACTGTTGTGTGTTATGCAGAGTCAAAAACTCAGTTATACTCCGAGTCAAAAACTGCAGTTATACAAAGTCAAATGTTATACAAATATAACCAGGCCTGAATTTCAATAATAGTCAACATTTTTAATTAGTCAATTTAATCAGTCAGCATAGTGCTTTTCGTATTCCTGGAAAGATCAGGAGCAGATCCTTTCTTTCTCCACACTTTGGAATTCCATCACTTTGGTAGAGGTTAATCTGGGTTCCAGAACGTTTGTGACTCATCTATTTATTTCTTTGCAAATTCCAATTTGGCCTTCTGATTCTTACTGCTGATAAGTGGTTTGCATCTTGTGGTATGGCCTCTATATTTCTGCTCTCTAAGTTTTTTTCGAATGGTGGATTGTGATACTTTCACCAATGCATTGTGGAGGTTGTTGGTGATGCCACTGATTTTTGTTTTTGGGGTTTTCTTCGCAGCTCTCATAAATGTTTCTGTCATCAGCTGCCAAATTGTTGTATTGGCCCAATGTGTGTACAATGGCTCTGATAAATTTTCCTTTTTCTTCAAAATGACTTGCTTTTCTCCTATAGATAGCTCTCTGGTCTTCATATACATTTATTTTTTTAACAACAAATGCAGTCTACACAAGTGAAACCCAGGGATCAAACCAAGAGTAGACATTCAGAGCTACTAATTGTTTAAACAATCACTAACTAAACTAACAAGGCACATCTGCACAACAAGAAAGATCTGTCACTCACATGTTCCAATATTTCTGATCACTTGAAAAAAGGTTGGGTTTAAACAAGAGTGACACTAGCCAATTGTGGGTGTCTATAAGCTCATGTATGTGGAAGAGAACAGTTGGAGCTTTCCTCTAAGTGTATTATGCGGCCCTGTGGTGTAGCATAAGCAGCAGTTTCATGTGGAGAAAGCACTTGTCAGGTTTCACCCTCACCTAGGTAACTAACTAATGTGTGGGAATTGGCAATCCAGCCTGCAACTGACTCCCCTTTTTGACATGAGAGAAAGTCAGACACTACCATCTGCGGCCCTGGCCTGTGGACCACAGTCAACTTAACTGGCTGTGATGCCAGATACCAATGATTGATAGGTGCATTGGCATCCTTCATGCGATGGAGCCACTGTAGGGGGAATGTGGTCTGAGAGGTGGCTACCCCAATAAGTAGTATCGGAGTGTGCCCATTTGATGGCAAGGCACTCCTTCTCCACAGTGCTGTATTTCGACTCCTGTGCCAAGAGGTTATTGCTGATATACAGCACTGGATGGTCCTCCCCCTCCACTACTTGGGACAGAACGGCCCCCAGCCCTCTGACCAGCGTGTCAGTCTACATCACAAAAGGGAGAGAAAAGTTAGGGGATAGCTGATCCAGGAATTCATCAATATGAGGCATGGGATAGGCATCAAATTTAAAAACCTCATTCACCTTGCAGAAATCCACAGAAAAACGGACTGCCCCTTAGGAACCAGAACAATGGGGCTGTTCCACTCACTGTGGGAATCCTCTATTACTCCCATCTCTAGCATTTTCCCCCAATTTGTCACAGTTTTTTGTATTCAGGTAACTGATATGGCTGGCTGTGCACAACCACATTGGGAGGAGTCTCGATGTGGTGTTCTATTAGGTTTATGTGTCCAAGCAGGGAAGAAAACACATCCAAAAACCCAAATTGCCCGAACTTGGCAACCTCAGCCCTCTGGGACAGTGAGAGATGGTCTCCAACTGGGACCAGATTGGAATCAGCTGTATTGGAACACTCAAGTCCCATCTCATCTCTCTCTGCCACTGCCGTCACCAGAACAACATGGACAGCCTCCCTCCATTGTTTGAAAGCGTTAAGGTGATGGTATGCATTTCCCTTGCCTGTGAGCACAACCTCATAATCGATTTCTCCCACTCGCCATGTGACCTTAAAGGACCCTTACCACTTGGCGAGTAATTTCATGCTGGAGGGGGGAAGTAATGTGAGGATCTTATGTCCTGGTGCAAAAATATCTCAGCTGGGAGCACCAATTGTAGAGCTGTTGCTGTCTCTCCTGCGCCTGGAGCAAATTCTCCCATGATAATTGGCCCAGTGTGTGGAGTTTTGCTCACAGAATGTACTGCACTTCATTTTTACTGGGTGCGGGACCGTCCTCCCAGTTTTCTTATGACTTATAGCAGGCCCTGGTGCTTCTGCCTGTATAATAATTAAAATGGGAAAAACCCTGTGGAGGCCTGGGGAACCTTGTAGACTACAAATAATAGGGCTTCCAACCATTTATCCCAATTCTGGCTATCATTGTGTTACAAACTTAGGAATCATGTTTTTAAGCATTATATTAAAGCGCTCCACTAACCCGTCAGTTTGCGAATGATAAATGCTCGTGCGGATCGCTTTAATCACAAATAATTTGTACAGTTCATGTAGTGTATGTGACATAAATGATGTGGCTTCGTCAGTTAGGTTCTCTTTTGGGGTCCCAACTCGGGACATTACTCAAAACAGTGCCTCTGTTACACTTTTCACAGAGATCGTCCTCAGAGGCACTGCTTTGGGATATTGTGTCGCATAGTCCACCAGAAATAATATGAAGAGATATCCCCTTGCTGACCAGTCTAATGATGAGATCCATGCCAATTCTTTTGAAGGGGATCTCGATAAGAGGGAGAGGGCACAAGGGCATATTTGAGACAGCCAGCGGGTCCACCAGTTGACATGATGCACACCACCTACGTACATTACTGCAGATGCCTGGCCAATGGAACAAGCCATTAACCAGGCTAGTGTTTTATCCACCACGAGGTGCCCTGCCCTCGGGTTGTAATGAGCCAAGCATGTGGAAGAGCATTTCCCTGCAGCTTTGTGCTACCAGTAACTGAGTCATTGTCTCACCTGTCTCACCATTGTCTCGGCTCACTCGGTATAAACAATCCCTAATAATCCAAAATGGGGAAAGCTAAGTGCTGACCCAGTCTGAATGTCTTCCCCCCATCAATCACTGTCACCTGCTCTAATGCATGCTTCAATGTATCATCATGTGACTGCTCCAGCGGGAAATCCACTAGAGGCTCCAAGAGAGGAGACAGGTCTGCCCCATTGCATGGGCCTGCTGTCTCGCCACTTGCCCCCAGCTGGTCCTGGTCACATGACAGTGCGTCGGCAGTCAGGGCAGCACAGACTTCACCCTGTGATAAAGGCTGGGATCCACCCAGGCTTAAATCTGCCACTGATTCCCTAAACACTGCCCAATCCATGCCCAAAATTACTGGGTGGGAAATGTAGTGACTAACTGCCACCTCTAGAATATGGTTTTGTCCCTTATAAGTGATGATGAGAGGTATCACAGGATTAAGGTCTGCACACTGCTTGTATTTACCAAAGCCTGATGTATACCCCCATGAGTACTAACTGGCACTCGGTATGTTTACTCCAGATCAGGGGAGAGCCATGGGACCATGGAGACATCCATGGACACCCAACATCCATCCATGGACACTTCTCTTGGAAATCTCCCGGTTCTCCGCAACCCCAACAGACTTGCCCACGCCCTGCTCCAGTAATTTTTGTTGTGGGATCACATGAATCTTGTCAATATCAAAAGACATAAACACATTCTTGTGAAATCAATATGACTAGGATGTTTAATGGCCAAATCTAGGAATATAGTTACTGTGTTTATTTCACTTGTGCTTGACTACAGGTGTCTATTAAATTTCTCAAGGGTTTATCCTAAGCATGCAAACTGGTATAATAGGTGTAGAATATTCATGTAGATTATTCAGTATTCATTACAGTGATTTCTGAGTTGTCTTGGACTGATTTGGGAGATTTTTTTCTGTAGACTAACATGCTTAAAGATGGTTTATACACACACACACACACACACACGTATATATATATATATATATATATATATATATATATATATATATATGTGTGTGTGTGTGTGTGTGTGTAGCCAAAAATGTTACTTTTTGTGAAATGTTAAAGTCCCCCCCACCCCCTTTTGTGCAATCATTACTGTAATTGGTGGTATGAAGTTAGGAGTCTTCATTAAAAAGTTACAAGATTCACAAGGCAACACTTGTGTAAAGGTATTCTGTGTATGTGTTAGGATGAGAGTGACAGTAGGTGCATGCTATTATATTTTAGCTGGAATACACCCGTTTGTCCAACCGCGTGTGTGTGTGTGTGTGTGCGCGTGTGTGTTCTTGTGTATGCAGAAAGGATATAAGGTGTCATCTCAGCATACAGCCTTCACAGAATGCAGCTCCATAGTGACAAAACATTCAAATAAATTGCTGTCAACATGCCCAGTGCCAGCTTCAGTGATTTTTATCTGACGTCTAGAGGACTCAGAGACATCATCCTGACAACCAGTGCTAGGAAACCTCAACGGGCGGAGAGAGAGAGAGAGGGGGAGAGAGAGAGAGCGAGAGAGACGCAAAAGAAATCAGTATTGGCCTGATCCATATCAGAACAGCCATCGTAACTAGATATTACAACATTTCTATAAGACAGGATGTGAGCCTGTAGGAAGTACAAACAGTATAAGTGTGTTCTATTGGATAGCTGTTATTATAAATGAAGATACTACCATGCCTCATTTCGGCTGCTCCACTGTCCAGAATTACTCCACTTTTTTGGGAGCTTCAGCCACATTTCAAGATTGAGGCTTGTTATTGATTCATTATCATTTGTTCCATGTTCAGAATTTTGTTTTGTAATTTTCTTCCTGAAAATCCACACTGGGGAAAAACTCAGAAAAATAACACCACTAGAGTGAGTGAATTTGAAATGTTTCCTTAAAGAGTCTGTGGCATTTCTCTCTAAATCCCTCTTAACTCAATTTCCACCACAATATTCTTTTTTTTGTGCTTCTTAATTAGGAACTGTGGCTCATTACATTTTTAAAGATGAGAGTGAAAAGCTTTTAACAAATGAAATATAAAAGATTCTGAATTGATTGTTTAAATATCAATTGAGATCTGTAGAAGCTGTTGTGTAATATGTAAAATATCAATATTTTCCTTTCTATCAGGAAGCGAATTGTACTTGTGTTAAATAAACACTCTAGTGTCTACATTGTACTTGTCAGTAAGAATTAGTGTCTCAGTGGTCCACCAATTCAGAAAAAATCAGAGGTCGCATGACTCCATTACCATAATCAGTTTATGTCCTTTATTGACCTCAGATTCATTATTTTTACATTTGCTGCCAATCAACTGGAAAAATGTCTATCCTACTGTCAAACACATCTACTTTCAGAATGCCATGGATTCACAGTTTACTTTGATTTATATGAACCAGGGATGTGGGAAGGTGGTTTACATTGGGGGTGCTGGAATTTTAAGCAGCATTCATATACCATGTGCCATTACATCACACCGAAATGATAATAATAATAATTTTTCTTTTACCAGAGACTATGTGTTGATTATTGTTAATAAATGGATTAAAAACATGTTATATAACAGAAAAGCATATAAACAATGATATGGTCAATTTTTCTGTTAAGAGACATTTATTTAACATTTATGGAAGCAGTCGCAGGTGTCAGCACTTTGTAACAGTCAGTACGTTTCCCAGCACAGGAGTTAATGTTATCACTTACATTATAGCAGCAAAAAAAAAAAATAATAAAAAATGCAGCTTATCACATTACAGAGAAGTGCAAAGTTCTCTGTCCTGAAGACTTGAGGTCTCACGAACGTTCCATAAAATTAAATGTAACTATAAACACTTAAAAATCATGATGTGTCATTCAGTAATAAATTAAAAGTTGCAATTTTTGGCAAATTACTGTGGTACAAAAGGAATACTATTTCTGACATACAAACTCAAAAACTAATCCATCCACCTTCTGTACCGCTTATTCTACACAGGGTCACAGGGGAACCTGGAGGATATCCCAGGGGACACCCTGGATGGGGTGCTAACCCACTGCAAGGCACAATCGCACACACACACACACTCACACACTCCGGACAATTTGGAAATGCCAGTCAGCCAACAACGTATGTCTTTGGACTGGGGGGTGAAACTGGAGCACCCAGAGGAAACCCCCAAAGCACTGGGAGAACATGCAAACTCTGCACACACAGGGTAGAGGAGGGATTTTGAACCCCCATCCTCGGAGGTGCAAGGCAAACATGCTAACCACTAAGCCACTAAATAATATACTAAATAATAATATATTATTATTTTAGCAGTTGCAGCTGCAGTTACAGGAATCCTGAAAATCACCCCCAATTTCCAAATTTCCAAAGTTTAATTGTCATGTGCACAAAATGTCATTTTCATTGACAATTGCACTGAAATGCTTGTTGTGAGGCTCAGGTACTCTACAGCTGTGCAGTACAAAAAATATACACTATATTGCCAAAAGTATTGGGACACCCCTCCAAATCATTGAATTCAGGTGTTCCAATCACTTCCATGGCCACAGGTGTATAAAATCAAGCACCTAGGCATGCAGACTGCTTCTACAAATATTTGTGAAAGAATGGGTCGCTCTCAGGAGCTCAGTGAATTCAAGCATGGTACCGTGATAGGTTGCCACCTGTGCAATAAGTGCATTCGTTCCTCACTACTAAATATTCCACGGTTAACTGTTAGTGGTATTATAACAAAGTGGAAGCAATTGGGAACAACAGCAATTCAGCCACGAAGTGGTAGGCCACGTAAAATCACAGAGCGGGGTCAGCGCATGCTGAGGCGCACAGTGAGCAGAAGTCGCCGACTTTCTGCAGAGTCAATAGCTACAGACCTCCAAACTTTGTGTGGCCTTCAGATTAGCTCAAGAACAGTGCGTAGAGAGCTTCATGGAATGGGTTTCCATGGCCGAGCAGCTGCATCCAAGCCTTACAACACCAAGTGCAATGCAAAGCGTCATATGTAGTGGTGTAAAGCACACCGCCACTGGACTGTAGAGCAGTGGAGACGTGTTCTCTGGAGTGACGAATCACGCTTCTCTGTCTGGCAATCCGATGGACGAGTCTGGGTTTGGCGGTTGCCAGGAGAACGGAACTTGCCTGACTGCATTGTGCCAAGTGTAAAGTTTGGTGGAGGGGGATTATGGTGTGGGGTTGTTTTTCAGGGGTTGGGCTTGGCCCCTTAGTTCCAGTGAAAGGAACTCTTAATGCTTCAGCATACCAAGACATTTTGGACAATTTCATGCTCCCAACTTTGTGGGAACAGTTTGGGGATGGGCAAAGGATGGGCCAACTCCATATTAAACCCTACGGATTAAGAATGGGATGTCATTAAAGTTCATGTGCATGTAAAGGCAGACATCCCAAAACTTTTGGCAATATAGTGTACATCAGAAGATAAAAAGGAAGAGGAGGGAGGAGAAAGGGGGATAGAGATTATTTACAAATACAATATATAAACAAAATATGCAGAATATATTGGTATGTATGGTATGTGTGCCTAGATATTATAGATAGTGTGTAAGTAAATTGCAGATCCTAACTGTAAACACTGGAATATGTGCAGTCACAGTATGTGAACAAGAGTGCAATACGTAGTAAAATAAATAAATAGTGGCTATGTGCAATTGTAGTGCCTGAGCAGTCCACTATAGACATTGGAGAGTATAAAAAGCAGATGAAACAGCAGTACAAAGTAGCATTTAAAAATGTAAAAAATATACAATTAAATTAGATGTAGTAGTATCTGTATTGTGAAGGCTTGGGGAGTAACAGAATACATGTAACAGCATTACATAATCGGGATACAAAAAACTGTAATCTGTTACAGTTATGTCAAAAAACAAAGTAATCAGATTATAGGTACAAATTGTAAAAATGGGAATACTATCAGGATTACAATTTTTTCATTTAAAACCAAAGAAATTAATCTTTTGACATAACGCAATGCAGAGAGCTGCTTGATTATAGTTCTGTCTCTCTCTTGCCAGTCATGACTCACGTGAGCCACCTCCTGGTGCATGCTCAAATAACATCTGTCTCTAATCATTCTGCTCTAGAGGCACGTTGAATCGGCTGTTTATCATTATTTTCCTGCTGGAAAAAATGCATTACAGTCATGGAAATTTCGAAATTATTTTGTCTCTAAAGGAGAAAATGGAAACAACAACATCACAGTACAGTGCAAACTATGCCTTCCAGCTGTGAATATGCTGTCTTTATCGAAGGACTCAACATCTAATTTACAGAAGCATTTAAGCACTGAAATCATGTTAGCTAGTTTAGCTAAATTTACTTAGTGTTAGTTAGTGTTTTGAATTTCCTGGTTTGCATGATTATAGTTGTGGGTAAGGTTGCCAACTGTGCTGAATTAACTGGGAACATCCTGTATTTTGGGAAAATTAACATGACTATGATACTAACATTATTAACACGAAACTGTGTAACACGAAAAGTTGTTCTCTGAAATGTTTTTGTGATGTTGCTAATGTTGTTCATATTGTTTTTCTCTTGACTTTATTTACATATGTAACCTTGAAGTAATCCAAAAGTAATCAGTCTACCTTATTTTCATATTGTGATACTTTACATTACTTTTGATTGGATTGTAATGGATTACATTACTGATTACTTTTTTATGAAGTAATTTGTAACTCTAACGGAATACATTTTTAAAGTAACCAACCCTGGTAGTATGTAATAAATATGTACAATATATCAGTATATTGCACAGAGATAGGACTTAGTCCTTAGCAGTGAAGTGGTAATAGTGTACTTAGAAATATTGCAACATGCCCAAAAGTGACAGAAACTTGTGAAGAGGTTGACTGTGAGTGTCCTTGAGCTGTCAGTGAGGTGACCAGTGTGTGGGAGGTAGTGGAGGCATGAGTGACAGAGAGGAAGAAGGAGTAATGACTAGATTACAGTTTATTCAGGATCCTGATGGCCTGCAGGTAGAAACTGTTCTTCAGCCTGCTGGTTCTGGATTGAATGTTGCGGTACCGTATGCCTGATGGCAGTCTGGTAAACAGTATGTGGGCTGGGTGATTGCGGTCTGTGGTGATTTTGCATGGAGGATGTCCTGTAAGGCTGGGAGTTCAGCTGCTCTCATGACTCTCTGTAGGGACTTGCCTTCATGGATGGAGCAGTTACCAGACAGTAATGCACCCAGTCAGAATGCTCTCTATGGTGCATTTGTTGTTGGTCAGGATTTTGGAGGGGGAGACACAAACTTCCTGAGCCTCCACAGGAAGTAGAGTCACTGACAAGCAGATATCACCACTATCTTATTGTGAAGGTCATCAGTGAGGTGCACACTGAGGAAGATGACACTCCTAACTCCTTCCACAGCAGCCCCACCAATGTATAAGGGGGCATGGCCATCCTCCTGCAGCCTCCTGTAGTCCACGATCATATCATGATGTTGAGGCAGAGGTTGCTGTCATTGAACCACTCCGAAAACGCTCTACCTCATCTCTGTAGGCTGTCTCATCTCCGTCCGTGATGAGGCCCAGAATGGTGGTGTCATCAGCAAACTTGAATGATGTTGGAGCTGTGCTTGGTGACACAGTCATGAGAGAACGGGAGTACAGGAGGGGGCTGAGAACACATCCCTGTGGAGCTCCTGTGTTCAGAGACAGTGTGGAGGAGATGTAATCACCGATTTTCACCACTTGGGGTCTGCTCGTCAGAAAGTCCACAATCCAGTTACACAGATGTGTGTTCAATCCTAAGGCCTTGAGCTTTGTGATGAGTTTGGCTGTAATGATGGTGTCGAAGGAAGAGCTGTAGTCGATCAACATCATTCTCACATAGGTCTTTTTCTTATCCAGGTGAGAGCACTGTGCATCACCAGAGCAATGGCATTGTCTGATTGTCATCGTTCTGTTTTAGTGGTATGCAAATTGGAGAGGGTCCATGGTGGCCAGAAGGAAAGAACAGATGTGTTTTTTGACTAACCACTCAAAGCACTTCATGATTGTAGAGGTCAGAGCCACAGGGCAGTAGTCATTCAGATATCTGGCTGAAGACATCTTAGGGACTGGGACAATAGTGGTCTTCTTAAAGCATGTGGGAAATACAGACAGTGTAAGGGAGTGATTAAAGACATCTGTGAAAACCTCTGCTAGCTGGCTGGCACATGCTTTGAGGACAGGGCCATGGATGCCACGCCTTGCGTGGGTTGATCGTCCTGAAGGATCTGATCACATCAGGCACAAAGATGTTTAGTGGACAGCTGTTGCAGTCCACCAGTAGTTTCACTGCAGGGAAGGTGCTGCTTGCCTCAAGCTGAGCACAGAAGGTGTACAACTCATCAGGTAGTGAGGCAGATTGCACCCCATTTGCCTCCCATTTTTGCAGTCTGTGATACAGCGCAAACCATTCCACATGTGCTTGAGGTCAGATCCTTGATATTTTGACACAGCCTTTTCTCTATAGTCTCTCTTTGCAGTCCTGATGGCCCTCTGAAAGTCTTACCTGGCTTTCCTGTATGCCACCAGATCCCTGGTGTTGTAGGCTGAAGTTTGAGCACTAAGTTTGGTCCTGACATGAGCACTGACCCGGGGTTTCTGGTTCAGGAAGGATTTGATACAGATACAGAACAATGTTTTCAGGGCACATACTGATGTAATCATGTATTCATTAATGTCTGTGTCTGCTGCACAGCCGTTGTCTGCCTGTGGTGGGATGTAAGCCACTGTTGGAATGATCGAATTGAATTTGTGGGGGAGGAAGAAAGTTGGTCTTTAACTGTAATGAATTCAATGTTAGGAGAGCAGTGTTTAGCAACAACTGAAACATCCGCACTCTAACGAGAGTTCACCAAAACACAAACCCTGCCGCCTCTGCGCTTACCAGAGTCTGTTGTTCTGTCCTGACGGTGAATGGAGAAACAGGGTGGTGTGACTCCTTTGTCTGGAACAGTAGCATCCAGCCATATTTCAATGAAGGCTAAAACAGAGCAGTTCCTGATGTCCCATTGGAACTTAATGCTCAGATTAAGTTCCTGCATTTTGTTGACCAGCGACTGGACATACTGTGAGTAGAATACTTGGAAAAGGGTGATTGAAGCACTTTCTCCAGGTTTTGCACAGAATCCCGGCACGTCTGCATCTTTTGCATTTCTTCCTCCTAAGCTGACGTGAGTGTAAACAAGGAGGCAGATGCGCACAGAAGGGACTGTTGCCGCTTGAACTTGCGTGCAAATAATCACTCTGAGTGTGTATTGAGAGATGATCTGATGTCTAGTAGTGTTTGGGATCATACTGTATGATTGAGGAAGAGATATTTACAAAAAGGCTTGGAAATAAAATAATAAAGCACAAAAAGCTGTACAGTTTGCTCAGAGCTCTCACCAGTGCAGCCATCGTGTGGCCTACCAGAATCGGAACCCAAGTCCTTGATATGAACCATACAAAATATTAAAATATTTGCTGTATTACAATTACAATCTCCGTCTCATATATTGTAATTCTATTTTTAGTGCATTCATTTCACTAATAATTTAAATGATTCATCAAGGGCTTCATGGTGATATCTTTTCAAATGAATTCTCAGTTAGAAAGTTGTTTGTTGCAATAGCCTGTTCAACCAAAAAGTCTGTTTATAGGATAGGGAAATAAGTGCTAGAAGCAGCAGCTTGTACTTTGTTCCTTGCATTCTGTATTGTCTGTTTTGCATGCAGACTCTTGAGCCCCACCAGTGCATGGTTTGATGGCAGCAGGGCTGAGAAGTGAGCAGAAGTACTGTAGACCCTTGTGGCTGAGTTTGTTTGGAGCGCTGGGTTCAGTGTTGAAAGGCAGGGAGGGACATATGTGACTAGAGCCAAATCCTGCAGGATTGCTATTTGAGTAACTATTTGAGTAATAGTAATTACTTTACAAATTACTTTTTTTTACACGTCTACAATTGACAAGTAAATTGAAATGTTCAATATCTGCAGAATGTATTTTTGAACAATTATGTTAACTAAGTGAACTATGCCGAAGTGAACACTATATAACGAAAGGTAACGTTAACTGGCTAGCTAAATTAGCCAAATGCTTTTTTCTAGCTAGATATATATTGTTACCTATCTAGCAAAATGCCATTTACACACTGTCCTGAGCATTACCTATAGGCTGTAGCAGCACTCATTTATATCTAACACAATGGGCAATTGAACATCAAAGTGACATCTTAAGTTTAATACAGAGCTTTCATGCTGTAAAACACATCAAAAGGCTAACTACCTTACCTCTGGCTAACTACCTTGGCTTCCTCAGCTATCTAGTGGCTTGCTTGAATATGGCATTTACTTGCATATGGCATTATCACACTGTTTCCTTTGAAGCAGTGAAGGGACAGTGGTAGCTCAATGTTTAAGACATTGGGCTACTGATTGGAAGGTCATGGGTTTAAACCCAGCACCATCAAGCTGCTGCCACTGTTGGGCCCTTGAACAAGGCTCTTAAACCTCAACTGCTCAGATATATAAATGAGATAAATGTAAGTTGATCTGGATAAGGGTATCTGCCAAATACCTAAAATGTAAATGAAGCATTTAAAGGTAAAGATACCTGATAAAATGGGCCAAGGATGTTTATCTGTCTCCAGACTTTCAGACGTCCACACTTTTATGTAGATTGGGTCTCAAAATTGAAT
The DNA here is from genome assembly GCF_027358585.1 of Pangasianodon hypophthalmus. Taxonomy (NCBI): domain Eukaryota; kingdom Metazoa; phylum Chordata; class Actinopteri; order Siluriformes; family Pangasiidae; genus Pangasianodon; species Pangasianodon hypophthalmus. Next base: position 18,213,845 of record NC_069717.1, read on the forward strand.
ACTGTGTTATAATTGGCTTACAGGGTTAAATGAGTTATACTCTGTAGCAGTGATAAAAAATTTAGCAAAGTTTAATATTTTATTTTAAAAAAAGTAAAAGTACTTAATTATACTAAAAAAATGTACTGTTACAGTGAACAATGTACTCACGTACTGTAATGAGAGTACATTGTAGATTGGTAGTTTCCACCCCTTGGGATTTAAGCATTATACACGTGTGTGTGCTTGTATATTTGAATACTGTTTTTTTTTTACCATTGAGAAAATTTTGTGAAACTCAGTCGTTTTATGTTATTGGCATTAATAAAAAAATATGAAAAATAAAGAAAGTGAACCAACACAAACCCATAAATTAAGACAAATAATACTAGTCATTCCATTATGACGAAAGCAATGCCACCATATAATCGGAGGACAAATGGTAATTTTTTAAAATTATTTTTTAAGCTGTCTTAAAAATCTGTTTTGTTTGCCACGGCATCTTCTTTTAACTCTTCTAGCAAGTCGCCGGAGACACTTAAAGCTGTTTAAAAATAACAGTTTCCCTGTGTGCTTACATTTACATTTATGGTATTTGGCAGAAGTGCTTTGAAGTCTCTATCAATAAATACATCCTGATACTCGTTCACTAGGTCACAGACTAAGAACACCATCAGTCTAAAAACTCTGTTGGGGAGGTAAAATAGTAAGAGAAGCATACAGATAACACAGTTTTTTAAGTGCTAATGTAAGTACTTCAGGAAAAGGTAGGTCGTTTGAAGACTGCCAGGGACTCAGCTGTTCTGACATCTAGGGGAAGTTCATTCCACCACCTGTGTGGCAGAACAGAGAACAGTCTTGATGCATGCCTTCCTTGTGCCCTGAGAGATGATGGGACCAGTCGAGCGGTGTTAGAGGATCGGAGGGAGTGTGGTGCAATGCGGGTATGATAAGTGCTTTGAGGTAAGTGGGTGCTGGTCTGTTTTTGGCTTTATAGGCAAACATCACTGTTTTAAATCTGATGCAGGCAGCTATAGGAAGCCAGTAGAGGGAGCGTAGCAATGGGGTGGTGTGGGAGAACTTAGGAAGGTTGAAAACAAGTGGTGTCGCTGCATTCTGGATCAGATGCAGAGGTCATATGGCGCTCAGAGGCAGACCTGCCAGGAGTGAGTTGCAGTAGTCCAGTCTCGAAATGAGAAGGGACTGAGAAGTTGCCTGTGTGGATAGAAATGGATGAATCCTTCTGAAAACCCATGTGAGGAATATGATCTCACCAAAAGATAGAGTATAGAGGCAGAACAGAAGAGGACCAAGTATTGAGCCTTGTGGAACAACAGTGGAGTCTGCATGGAGCAGATGTGAATCCCTTCCATGTCACCTGGTATGGCTGACCTTCCAGGTAGGAAGAAAAGCATTGCCAAGAACATGACCAGATGTTATGGAGCCATTGATGATAGTAGTGATGAAGGGGAGGAGGTCTTGTGATATGGTCTGGAGCATTGTGGAAGGGATTGGATCCAATTGGCAGGTGGTATGATTGCAGAACAAGATGACTTTAGGATATCTTCTGTTGCTAGACGAGAAAAATTTGCCAGTGAAGGAGAAGGGGAATCCTGAGTGTGTAGTGTAGGAGTTGGGGTAGGAGTCTTCAGCAGTCAAGATGGAGCAGGAGGAGCCGGCAAGTTAAGTACTGAAGAAAAATGTGAAAACTTGCAAGGATCTTGTGCAGAAGTTTCCAGCTTTTTCTTGTAGAAGGCTGATTTGGCAGAAGTCACTTCAGATCAGAATTTGGACAGGAGAGCATGGTGAGAGGCAAGATCTGTGTCGAGTTGTGATTTCTTCCACTTTCTCTCTGCTGTTCTTAATTCTCTCCGATTGCTGCACAACACACCTGATAACCAAGGAACAGGGATGAGGAAAGTGAGGAGAGGAAAGTGTCTGTCGCTAAGGGTCTTGAAGGGATGATAGGGTGCAGGAAGCTATGGAGGAAGGGGAGATAGGGTAGAGGTTTCGACGAGTGAGAGAGAAATATGCTTGATGTCCATGAACGCCTGGGTAGAGTGTAGATCTTTTTTTCTGCTCTATTTTCATGTCACACCATTTTCTTTTCATCTCACTTTATTCATATGTAATTCATCATTTCTGTAATTTGCTCTAGATTTTGACCTTTTCAGGTGATATTAAACTGCTATATTTTTTAATGGCATAGAAGTAAGTCAAAATCTTCCACTTCTGCCTTTTCTCACATGCAAGTACAAAGAAAATCAGCTTTTTCCGAAACGTTTGTAAATCTGGCAGAAAATTTTAGCTCGAATTTGGCTTAGGCAACCATTTACACATAGTTTTACTAAAAGATTGATAAATGAGGCCCATTGTTCTGAAATGAACGTTCTCCATCATTATTAAAAAAAACTCTTCCCTGAAAATCATCTGTGCAATGAAATATCACTTAAAGGATCCCATTTAGCTGCAGTGCTGGGTCCCATCTTCACAGTACATTTTGATAGTGTGTCCATTGAACTTATCTGATCTTTCTGGAATGTAACAGACCCAAAAAAAATGTATTAAAATATTACTAGGTGGGTATTGTTGGCACCTATGAGCAACAGTTTCCTGATTTGGGAAAGAGAGTAGTTCGCTTGATTAGTCAGTCACATTAGATAGAAGAAGGTCCACAGAGGATCTGAGTCAGGATTTGAATAAAGTTATGTTCTGCAATTTGTTCTTATAATTTGTGAAATAAAGATCTCTTCTTTTTCCAGCAGTCATTTTTTTTCAGTGTCCCCGGGCATAGGGATAGGGAAAAACAAAACAAAAATGTCTGGTCCATACCATGCCCACTTCTGATGAAATCAGAATAGAATACAAAATTTAGGGCAGAAGACACAGATAGTGCCATTATGTTACACCCCTAATCTCTAGTTAGTGATGTAATGTAAATTAGTAGGCACTATAGATAAGAACTTCAATGAAATATAGACTGTATTTATTTATTTTTTATGTGGAGCTAATGTGAGTATAAACCGACATTGTGGGGCCAGAGGAGAGCACAAAGCAGAGAGGGGAGGAGATGATAAAAGAAGGGAATGGAATAGAGGACAAGAGGAGAGAGTAAGAAGGCAGAACTCAACATACAATGAAATGTAAACTACTCCCCTCTATCTCTCTTGGTTCACATCCCCCTCTCTGGCCCAGCCACCCATGACTGGTCCAGCCTCACTCCTGTCTTTGACATCTGCAACCAGTTGCAATACATCACTGTCATCTCTGCTTTCCCTGTGTATTTGCATGTTTGTGTAGGTGTATGTGTGTGTAGTGGAGACTTGAGGAGCCATGACGCACTCCCTTGTGAGAATGGTGCAGCCCAGGATTTGTAGAGAGATGCTAATTCTTCTCACTACTTCAACTGCACAATTCTGATCCTTTCATTCTGGTTACATGCTGATTCCATTCATTTAAAGGTGCATTAGGCAAGATTAGTCAAAATTAGTGAGGATTAAGTCTCTAGCAGTTAAGTAGGTGGAGTTCAACAACATTTGAATAATTTTTTTACCCCTTGAATCCACCCCATGCCTGCACTTGTACACAAAGCTCTTCCCTGTGAACCTACAGTTAACATGCTAAGCAGAGTTAACATTAGCAAGGACTGTAGGACACTATAAACATGCAAAATTTGGTGCATACTGATTTAAAGAGTCAAGAGTGTCTTTGCTGTACTATTTTTCTTTGTAATGAGCTGTTATGAGCTTTTAGGCTCCAGTGTTAGCATCAGCATTATTAGCTTTACATACCTGTCTGGGAGCAATGAACACCTTCCGCTACACTCACTCCGACCCTTTGCTGATAAGATTGGACATTCCTGTCTTAAACTACACTACATGGCCAAACGTATGTGGACACCTGGCCATAACACCCCTATGATGGTTTTCCCAAAACTGTTGCCACAAAATTGTAATTGTACAATTGTCTATAATATTTTTTATGCTGTAGCATTAAGATTTCTTTTCACTTGGGCTAGAGGCCTAGCCCCCACCTGTTCCAGCATGACAATGCCCCTGTGCACAAAGTGAGATCCATAGAGACATGGTTTGCCAAGGTTGGTGTGGAAGAACTCGATTGGCCTGACAGATGCACACCAGGCTTTCTTGTCCGACATCAGTGCCCAACCTCTTGCGCTCTTGTAGCTAAGCCAAAATCTAGTGGAAGGCCTTCTTAGGATAGTGGAGGCTGTTATAGCAGCAAAGGGGAAACAACTCAATATGAATGCCCATTGTTTTGGAATGGGATGTTCAATACCCAGGTGTCCACCTACTTTTGGCCATATAGTATATTTGATGGGATACTGCTGTAACAAATAATCAGAATTATATTTTAATAAGACTTTAATTAATCATCAGGTTTCAGAAAGTATGCAGTGGTCACTTTCTCACCATGTCACTGCAGCAGATGAGGTTTTGTGTGTGTGTGCGTGTGTGTGTGTTTGCGTACTCTGGTTAGTGGTGCCCAGCACTTGCTTGATATGGTTTCATTGCTTGGAGTGATGGCTGGGGAGCATGTGGAGGGTTAGCAGAGCAGAATTACTAGAGAGAGACAGAAAGAGAGAGAAAGAGAGAGATGCAATTACACAGTAATGGGGTCATTTGGAAGGCAATTGCCAGGGGTTAATGTAGTATGGAGAGATGAGGTGAGACTGAAGTGAAATTTGGGGCAAGAAAATGTGTTCAGCTGAAAAAGGCAGCAGTCATCAGACAAGTTGTGCTGAAGCAGGAGTTAGCTGTGTGCATATGTGCATGAGAAAGTGAAAGAAAGTAGGAAAAAAAGATGTTGCCTCTTGACTCCATTCTCACACTCCCCCCCTCATCGTGCATTTTTAGACACTAGCCCCTCTGTCCCCTGTCTCTAATGTCAGTGGCTGAGGAGGAAGTGTTAGTTTACCCTACACTGTCTCTGACAAAGCAACCCATTGTCTTCTCCCTTTTAAGATGTACTTTTTTCCGTATCGTTTAAAAACATGACCATGAGAGCATGACAGCATAACAACAAGTTATTTACAAAAGTTGCGCTCCTAAAGCGCTCCTATATAATGGCCCATACTTCTGCATGTGTTTGTCATTATGTTTAAATACCATAACATACTGGACTTATCTGCAATTAAAAGGAAAGAAAGCTATCTGAGATAGCCAAAATAAGGAGAGCTTGGGCAGTTTCAGGAGCTGGTTTCTGCCAGGACTCTTAAGCAGTCGGTTCATTCTCAAGATCCTGAAATGCACATAGTTGTTGAGGCTAAACTTTGATTCAATTCTTATAAGGGCCTTTAGACCTTTTATGCAGAAATTATTAAAAAAAACACATCCAGATAAAAAATATGGATTTTCCATGTGTAGGAATACTATGAGTAAAAGAAGTATTATACCTGAAATAAAAAAAATCCAATGTCTTTATGAACAAAAATTGTTAGCATTCAATTCTAGAATATTTCATGTTGATAACCAAAACTATAGAAAATATAATTTTAAAACAACTGTATATTGGAGTTGAAATTAAATCATGATTAAATCCGATTATGATTCTCAAAGTGGAGATCAGCTTTAATTTGAGGTTATTTACATCCAAATCAGTGAATTGTGTAGGAGTTATAGGCCTTTTAATATGTGCCCCCCCCCCCCCCCCCCCCCCCTTTTTAAGGGACCAAAAGTAATTGGAAGGTTGGCTGCTCAGCTGTACCATGACCAGGTCTATGGTCTAAAGCCTGGAAGACCATGGAAAACAACTGTTGAGAATGACAGAATCATTCTTTCTCTGGTGAAGAATAACCCGTTCACAACAGTTGGCCAGATCAAGAACACCCTCCACGAACTTGGCGTATCTGTGTCAAGGTCAACAATCAAACGTAAATCACCACAACCACCACAGAGGGTTTACCACAAAATGTAAACCACGGGTAAGCCTCAAAAACTGCAAAACCAGATTAGAGTTGTAGGGAAAGTTTAGCTCATTTAAATTAAGCTGATGTATTCTCCACCATTATATAAGAACTTTTAGCTCATTAGATGTTGACTTAGTTGTGTCTTATACTCATTATGACGAAAAGATTATTAATGTAATCAGTAATATTGATTATCTTAGGGAATTTTATCAAAATAGGTTTGGCGAGGCGTCTTATTCACTCTGGCAAGTCATTACGGTCGCGGCCGTCGACAGTAATAACTTCCCTTGAGGACAACCTTTATAGAGCACGGTACTACAGATCGGGCACCCTAGGAACTCAGATGGTGAGCAGGAAATCACAGAACAACATCACCTTGAACATAGACGAGACTTTATTGTACTAAGCTACTACACACATATCCTAACTTACCACACACAATCAACACGCACACATATCCTAACTTACCACACACAATCAACACGCACACACATCCTAACTTACCACACACAATCAACACGCACACACATCCTAACTTACCACACACAATCAACACGCACACAGACATACACATTCATACACATTCATACATGTGGGTATGTGACATGAGAAGAACCAGTGATAATAACCAGAGAGTTGAGTTCTGAAGCATATGCATGACCATTTTACTAGACCCTGACCTGAGTGAGCCATCATTCTGTATCAGCATTAGTTGATGAAAAAGGGTTTTAGGTTTACTGCACCAGCTTAAATGAAGTTGGGAGGTATCAATACTTGCTTTGCTTGGGTGATGAGTGGAAGGAGCTGGTGTCGGTCAGCAGGTTCTAGTCGGATCGGAGTTGGAGGATGTTAGAGGAGTTATGGATCGTCGCCGGAGAGGGAGGCTGGAGTCTGAACGGCTGGGAGAAAACTTGATTCAGGCGAAGTTCGAGGTTGCCAGCCTTGGGACCTTCTGAGGCAGGTTCTCTTGCTGTTCCAGCTCTGTTCGGGTTCCAGCTTCAGCTCCAGCTCCAGCTCCAACTCCGGCTCGGTTCTTTTCTTGGTCGAGGTGTTCTGTGTTTCTGTGTTTCTCTGTGTGTTTTTAGTTGTTAGTTTAGATGAGCCGGCCTCTTGAGGTCTTCAACCAACCGCAGGCCGGTTTGGAGATGATTGGAGAGTGGCTTGGCTGGCCCTCCAGCTAATTTGCAAGCGACCCCTCCCGGGCTGCCTCCTTTTTAATGTCCATGTAATGTGGTCTTATTTACCTTTAATGTTTATAATACATGTATGATATGAGGTACTGAGAATTGCAAATCATCAACAGCTTCAGCACATGAAGACGAGCATGCAGATACCACACATGACATACATTAGCCATGGCCATTAGCTACTGGGTATAATGGCGTGTTTACAGAAAGAAACAGACTTAATATTATACAATTCCATTAATAGTGGGGTTGTAATATAATGCTGGTTAGAGTACATGATTTGGAGGTAACACTGGACTTCCCACCATGTGAGAAGTCGCCGTGGCTGAAGTGTAAGTTAACTCTTGCCCTCTGGTTTAATACAGGTTGTGGGAATGCATATTCCCCATACAGATTTAACACAAACTGAACGATTATATTGAAATAAAATAAGGCAGATGCAGAGAAAGAAAAAGACATTCAAAGAAGTGGAGGAGTCTCAGGTCTGGGGCCCTTTTGCTGATTCCGTTGGGAACAAAAGGTCACTTGAAGCTGAGTAGGGTGTAGTGTAATAAATCTCAACCAATTCCCTAATCCAAACAAAAGGCATCTGTTAAGGGTGGTCAATTCAAGGTTAGTTCCACGGAGGAGTAATTTACACCCTCTTTTCGGGGTTTCTTGCATTCCGATGACCGTTATCATCCCTTAATGTTTAACGGCCTGTCGTTTAATCTAGACAGGCCGGAGCCATCTTAGGTCCATTAGGTGTCCTCTGTGTGGTTGTAGAGACAGTTAGTTTCCTTAATTTGATAGTCTCGATTCCTACAGAGTTTACCAAAAACATCTAAAACCACATTTTTTGGACAGATGAAACAAGATCACCTTGGACCAGAATTATGGGAATAGACAAGTATGAAGAAGGGAAGAAACTGCTCATGATCTGAAGCATACCACCTCATCTTATGGCATGGGCATATATGGCTGCCAATGGAACTGATTCCCTTGTATTTATAGATACTGTGACTGCTGACAAAAGCAGCAGGATGAAAGTGTATAGGGATGTGTTGTCTGTTCAGATTCTGCCAAATGCATACTTTGAAAGCAACTTTTTTTTAAGGCAAAGAAGTGAAATGTTCTGCAATAGCCAAGTCAATCACATGACCTGAATCCAATTGAACCTGCACAATACACACTATATGGCCAAAAGTTTGTGGACACCTGACCTTGACACCCATATGTGCTTTTTGTACATCCCATTCCAGATTTAGTCCCCCATTTGCTGTTATAATAAAATCCACTCCTCTGGGAAGGCTTTCCACTAGATTTTGGAATATAGCTATGGGGATTTGGCCATTTAGCCACAAGAATATTAGTGAGCTCGGGCACTGATTTCAGGCAAGGAGGCACGCAGATGCATTCCAGTTCATCCTACACAAATGTGTTCAGTGGGGTTGAGGTCAGGGTTCTGTGCAGGCTACACAAGTTCTTCTACACCAACCTTGGCAAACCATGTCTTCATGGACAATAATAATAATAAACAACTCCTGCGGTGACGCACAAGGACTGATGGGTAATAAAAAATGATCCTTTAGGGCCTGTGATTTTAGTCGCTGTGTTAATGAATTTGCATGTGGATCATCTTGAATGATTCAGTGCAAGTGTGCCACAGATTCTAGTAGCCTGATCATTTAATTCACTCCTGATGAGTAGGTCTTTGATGCTTTTGTCCCATCTACAGGAGATGAGTAGATGTTCTTTAAAAAAGGCAGATGTCTCAGAGTCTTCCTGGAAGATTTTGATGTTTTTACTTATAATATCCATCACTGTTATATTACTGGGACGATAAGTGAGCACCAAAGGAATTCTGTCTTTGCTAGCAGTGGAATATGTAGAGGTCAGTGCATCCATTCTCTCAGTAGTGCTAACACAGGCCATGACATAATCTGTGACATTCTTAGGGAATCTACAGTGGTAAAAATAATTGCACTTTCCTTACTTTTCTGGAGAAAGTCTTCATTCTCACTGCTGATGCATTTAAGACTCATTAGCTGTGAATATGGGATGGAATTTTGGGATGTGAAGAGGAATGAGAGTCCGTCGCTTTGTAGTGGATGGTTTTCAAACTGGTCTCTATTGACTTCAAAGATACAGTATGTCTAAAAATGCTTGAGCCAGGGTGAGCAGTACTCCACATATATTCCAGGGGTCTGTGAAATTTGGAGAAGGAAGAAATAAAACCTGGAGCTCATCAACTGTTTTTAACAATACCAAAGATGTCATCAATGTACCTAAGAAATAGAGTCCAAATTGTCCAAATTGTTCAGAGAATTTTTGATCAACAAATCCAATGGAGAGGTTTGAAGGTCCCATTTTAGTGGCCATTTTAACACCTCTTGGAATTGAAGCTGAAGCAATTAGCACAAACTCTGATAAACTTAAGAGAATTTTGGGTCCTTTTCCAGTCATGCATCTAGAAAATGTTTTAGGGCTCTCAATCCATCCTCATTAGGATTGAGTGTATACAGGCTTTTGTTGTCCATGGAAGAAAAATAAAGGATTGTTTTGCAGGGACTGAAGCATTCAAGGATTTGTAGAAAATGTGAAGGGTCTTTCACAAATGTTGGCAAAGACTGAACAATGGACTGGAAAATGTCATCTATAAACTTGGATATATTTCTGTGGGACAAGAACAAGCTGAAACAAATGGACATCAAGGATTGTTTTCTTTGTGTATTTTGGGAAGTGGATAGAAATGGCTGCAGCAGAGATTATCTACCGTTAGTTTTCAGGCAGAATTAGGGAGATGTCCTTCTGAAATTAGTGATATCAGACTGGATGGAAAACTGTAGCTGGGGAGTGCTGCCATGGTCAATCTGCCTATAGAAGCTGGTACTGGTACCCCCCCCCCCCCCCCTTTAGAATATACAGTCAGATCCATAAGTATTTAGACAGTGACACAATTATCATAATTTTTCAAGTTGCGATTGAAGTGTAGATTTTCAGCTTTAATTCAAGGGGTTTAACAAACATATTGCATTAACCATTTAGGAATTACAGCTTTATTTACATAGTCCCTACATTTTCACAGGCTCAAAAGTAATTGGACTGATAAGCAGTTTCATGGCCAGGTGTGGCCTGTTTCCTCATTATTTCATGACAAATTAAGGAGATGAAGGTCTGGAGTTGATTCCAAGCGTTGAATTTGTATTTGGTAGCTGTTCATGGGAACTGCCAATATGTGGTCCAAAGAGGTGTCAGTGCAAGTGAAGGAGGCCATCATTAGGCTGAGAAAAACAAAACAGACCCATCAGGGAGATAGCAGAAACTGTAGGAGTGGCCAAATCAAGTTTCAAGTTTCAAGTTTCAAGTGGAGTTTATTGTCATTTCAGCCATATACAAGTACATAGTGAAACGAAACAACGTTTCTCCAGGACCAAGGTGCTACATAAGACAAACACAGAACAACACAGAACTACAAGGGACTAAATAATTTATACATAAAGTGCACAAGTGCAAACATGTGCAGACAGCACAAGACAGTACAAGACAGTACAATGACTACTGGGACAGACAATGGGCATAGTAAGTCCCAGTGCAGCGCCGACCAGTACACAGTTCTGTTTAAAAGTGAACCCAGTGACAATAGTGCAAATAGTAAAAGAGTACAATACAAGCAGCTGAAATAGTGTAAACATAAGTGTAAACATAAGAGTAGCAGCCTATGTACAGTATAATATAATGAGTATTAGTAGCAGCATAAACGTGCAAAAACTTGCAAAAAATTGCATAGAGGATGGAAGATGCTCAGTTGTGTGTGTATATATGTATGTGTTTGTGTGCGTTCCTTCAGTCCAGTTTCTGAGTATTGAGGAGTCTGATGGCATGGGGGAAGAAACTATTGCACAGTCTTGCCGTGAGGGCCCGAATGCTTCGGTACCGTTTACCAGACGGCAGGAGGGTAAAGAGTGTGTGAGAGGGGTGTGTGGGGTCATCCACAATGCTGGTGGCTTTGCGGATGCAGCGTGAGGTGTAAATGTCCGTGATGGAGGGAAGAGAGATCGCGATGATCTTCTCAGCTGTCCTCACTATCCTCTGCAGGGTCTTGCAATCCGAGACGGTGCAATTCCCAAACCAGGCAGTGATGCAGCTGCTCAGGATGCTCTCGATAGTCCCTCTGTAGAACATGGTGAGGATGGGGGGTGGGAGATGTGCTTTCCTCAGCTTTCGCAGAAGGTATAGGCGCTGCTGGGCTTTCTTCATTATGGAGCTGGTGTTGAGCGACCAGGTGAGGTTCTCCGCCAGGTGAACACCAAGAAACTTGGTTCTCTTGACGAGCTCCATGGAGGAGCTGCCGATGTTCAGCGGAGAGTGGTCATTCTGTGCTCTTCTGAAGTCAACAACCATCTCTTTAGTTTTGTCCAAGTTCAGAGACAGGTTGTTGGCTCTGCACCAGTCCGTTAGCCACTGCACCTCCTCTCTGTATGCTGACTCGTCATTCTTGCTGATGAGACCCACCACGGTCATGTCACTTGATGATGTGATTCGAGCTGTGCATTGCTACACAGTCGTGAGTCAGCAGAGTGAACAGCAATGGACTGGGCACACAGCCCTGTGGGGCCACAGTGCTCAGTGTGGTGGTGTTGGAGATGCTGTTCCCGATCCGGACTGACTGAGGTCTCCCAGTCAGGAAGTCCAGGATCCAGTTACAGAGGGAGGTGTTCAGGCCCAGCAGGTTCAGCTTTCCAATCAGGTGCTGAGGAATGATTGTGTTGAATGCTGAACTGAAGTCTATGAACAGCATTCGAACATATGTGTCTTTATTGTCCAGGTTGATGAGGGCCAGATGGAGGGTGGTGGTGATGATGTTGAGTGGTTGGGACGGTAAGCGAATTGCAGGGGGTCCAGTGAGGGGGGCAGCAGGGTCTTGATGTGCCTCATGACGAGCCTCTTGAAGCACTTCATGATGATGGGTGTAAGTGCAACGGGATGGTAGTTGTTGAGGCAGGACACTGGAGACTTCTTTGGCACGGGGACGATGGTGGTGGCCTTGAAGCATGTTGGAACAACGGTGCTGCTCAGGGAGATGTTGAAGGTGTCCGTGAAAACATCCACCAGCTGGTCTGCACATCCTCTGAGCACCCTGCCAGGAATGTTGTCTGGTCCAGCAGCCTTCCGCGGGTTGACTCTGTGTAGAGTCTTCCTCACATCAGCTGTGGTTAGACACAGCACCTGGTCATTGGGAGGAGGGGTGGTCTTCCTCGCCGTCACGCCATTCTGTGCCTCAAACCAAGTGTAGAAGTCGTTCAGCGCATCTGGAAGGGAGGCATCACTGTCACAGGTAGGTGATGTTGTCCTGTAGTTGGTGATGGCCTGGATGCCCTGCCACATGCACCGCGTGTCTCTGCTGGCCTTGAAGTGGCTGTGGATTCTCTGAGCGTGTGTGCGCTTTGCCTCTCTGATGGCCCGGGACAGTTTGGCCCTTGCTGTTCTTAGGGCCGCCTTGTCGCCTGCTCTGAAGGCGGAGTCTTGGGTCCTCAGTAGCGCACGCACCTCTGCAGTCATCCACAGCTTCTGGTTGGAGCGTGTGGTGATGGTCTTGGAGACTGTGACGTCATCAATGCACTTGCTGATATAGCTGGTCACTGATGTCGCGTATTCCTCCAAGTCAGTGAAGTCGCCGTCAGTTACCGCTTGCCTGAATATGTGCCAGTCAATGTGTTCAAAACAGTCCTGCTGGCCAGGTTTTCACCTGCTTCAGACCGGTTTGAAGCGTCTGACTAGTGGTCTGTATGCTGGGATTAGCATAACAGAGAGGTGTTCTGAGTAGCCGAGGTGGGGGCGGAGCTCCGCCCAGTACGCGCCGGGGATATTTGTGTAAACAAGGTCCAGCGTGTTCTTCCCTCTCGTTGCAAAGTCCACATGCTGATGGAATTTAGGGAGCACTGACTTGAGATTTGCATGGTTGAAATCTCCGGCAACAATAAACAGTCCATCAGGGTTTGAATTCTGCAGCTCACTAATAGCCCCATAAAGTTCACAGAGCACCTCTTTAGCATTAGCGCTGTCGGCACGGAACAAGGCTAGCCCGTCTAGGTGAATGGCGGTGTCCGGAACTCTATCGTTGAGCCACGTCTCCATGAAAACAAAGATGCAGCAGTCTCTAAACTCACGCCGCGTTGTTTGCTGGAGTCAGATGAAATCCAATTTATTGTCCAGGGAGCAGACATTGGAGAGCAGGGTTTGTTTTTAGCCTAGCACGGACCCCTGCCCTCTTGCCACGCTTCTGCTTTCTCGCACACCGCTTGCAACGTCCCCTCCCCCGGCCAACGGCATCAGGTGACGCCGAGGGCTGGAGGCCTGGTCCCCGCAGCAAGCCAAGATCAACAATTAGGCACATTCTTAAAGAGAAGGAATGCACTGGCGAGCTCAGCACCACTAGAGGCCTGGAAGACCATAGAAGACAACTAAAGTGGATGATTGCAGAATCCTTTCCTTGGTGAAGAAAAACACCTTCACATCATATAGCCAAATCAAGAACACTCTCAAGGAGGTAGGCATATCATTGTCAAAGTCTAAAATCAAGAGATGCTTTCATGAATGTAAATATAGAGGGTTTTACCTCAAGATGCAAACCACTGGTAACATTCAGGAACAGAAAGGCCAGATTACACTTTGCTATAAAACATCTAAAAGAGCCTGCCCAGTTCTGGAACAAAATTCTTTGGACAGATGAAATGAAGATTAACTTGTACAAGAATGATGGGAAGAGAAGTGTATGGAGAGGGAAAGGAAGGGCTCATGATCCAAAGCATATCACATCATCTGGCAATCATGGTGGAGGTAGTGTTATGACATGGGAATGTATGCCTGCCAATGGAACTGGGTCACTGGTGTTTATTGATGATATGACTGCTGATAGAAGTAGCAGGATGAATTCTGAAGTGTATAGAGCTATACTTTCTGCTCAGATTCAGTCAAATGCTGCAAAACTGATAGTATGGTGCTTCATAGTACTGAAGGATAATGACCCAAAACATACCGTGTAAGCAACCCAAGAGCTTCTTAAGGCAAAGTTATGAAATGTTCTTAAATGGCCGAGTCAGTCACCTGACCTCAACCCAATTAAGCATGCTTTTCACACTAAAGGCATAAAGAGCTACTGAAAGTGGCTGAAGTAAAGGCCTGGCAAAGCATCTCACGGGAGGAAACTCAGCATTTGGAAAACTGGAAAATTGCATCACCGTCCAAATACTTATGGACCAGACTGTATAAATATTTATTTATAAATAAATAAATTTATCGCTTCATTTATAATTGCTGTGGGACAAGACGCCTGGGTAAAACAGGGTGGGCAAGGGTTTGTAAAGAAAACTCAAATGCCAAGACTCACTCAAAAGAACTTAAATGATTGCAGAAAGTGGCCAACAAGTTGAAAGGCTATCGCTCAAGAGATTTGTTCTTTTGCCAGTTCGTTAAGCCTACTTGTGGCCTAACCCACTTAAATTTTACAATAGCACTGTCATGCACACATTTCATGAACTTTGCAAATATTGCCTTAACATGAACACAAAATGGGCTGTCACAGAATGCACTGAGTAGTGCCTAATATTACGTAACAACTAAATCAAGCAGCTGAATATATCACACCTAACAGACATTTACTAAATGAAGCAAAACTAGTGACAGAAAATAGACTGAGAAATTCTGAAATGTTTATACTGCTGTGTATACAAGTGCTTTCAATATTTCTGTAAGCCAACTAGAATTTTAATTCCATTGAAATACCAGTTACAGTTATCCAAAATGCTATAGCCACACAGTCAGCCTATATAAAATTAAACCACACATTTTGAGCAGCTTTACCAGTTAATACAGATGCAACATAAACAAAAGAAGGGTTGCCTCACCTTAGCCTGCATAAAGTAGTTGTGGCAATGACAGACATTGACTGGAACATATACTACAACAGGTTAGAAACTGAGAAAATGAGCAGACCCACCCTAAGAAGTGTCATAGTTACATAAGCAGTCAGAGATTACGAGATTTACCGTTTGTTTCAGAAGAAACCAACAAATCATACAAATTGTTTTAGCTAAGATTGCTTTAAAAATATTAGGAGAAGCACTATAATGGTCTGTCATGTTAATCTTTGGCTGCAGTAACATTTAAAATGATTTTATTTAAGTGAGGATTTTAACAGAAGTAATATACCACTACAGTATATCACTTCAGCCTTGAGAGTCTTTGAGTTTGAGAAAAAGTCTTTATTGTTCTTTTCTCTTCCAGTCTTTTAAATGCTCTTTTCGTCTATTTTTCTCTCCTTTTTGAAACTGACACACTCAAACTCACACAGGGAAACACACTGCACTGCTATGCTCCACTCTTCCTTTTTTTGGCTAGGAGCCAAGCACTTCAGCTGAAGCAAAATTTCCCAGGCTCCCACTGGGCTATTTCAGCTTGATTCCCAATGGGCTTTAACCCATTATTAATGTTCCAAATGGTTTACAGAGAACCTATTGCTGAAATGAACCCATTTGACATGGCCCACTCTTTTTCACACACATCCTTGTGAAAGTCATCTGTACAGCAGAGATGCTCTGAACCGTCTATTCTCCATTTGAAAGCTCAGCTTCAGAAGCTGCATTTAACAAGAAGTATTAATTTACTTACTTTCCTTTATTGTCCACAAATGGAAATTTGTATTTGGCTTCACAACACATTATAACAAGACCAATACAATAAAAAACACTTACATAACAACTCTAAAAGGTAAGATAGAATAAAATACCATATAATACAATTGACTCAACATTTCACTTTAGCATACACATATATACATTCCCACATGTACATATATCTGCATACATATTAATGTTCATGTTTCAGCATTTAAAATTCTAACTGCAGTTGGCACAAATGACATCTGATACACATTTTTACTTGCCCGAAGTTGTCTAAAACGTCGCCCTGATGGCAACAACTGACACTGACAGTGCAAAGGGTGTAGTGAATCCTCTATAATAACTACAGCTTTTTGTTTAACTTTAGCTGTATAAATATCATTTAATTGTTTTTGAGTCTTTCCTACAATCGCACTAGCTATATTAACCACCCTGAACAATTTTTGCTTTGCTTTAGCACTCACATTTCCATAGCACATAACCATATTGAAAGACATAATACCCTCCACAAGACTCTTATAAACCATCTCTAAAATATGCTTGCTCACACCAAAATGTTTCAGCCTTCTTATAAGATGCAACCTCTGCATTGACTTTTTAAAAATATAGTCAACATTTTCATCAAAAGTCAGGTGATTATCTATAAATGTTCCCAAATATTTAAAACTAGTAACCATTTCCACTCGGTGTCCACTGAGTATCAAAGGTTGTAATTGTTCAGGAACTTCACTTTTATTTCTACTAATCACTAACTCCTTAGTTTTATTCACATTTAACTCAAGTGCTCTCAATTGACACCAGTTTTGGAGGGAATTTATATAACTATAATACATTTTCATTTCAGTTTAGATAGGACATAACATAAAATATACATGTTGAATCATGAGCAACTCACACTGTGAAAACTATCTTTCCCCTGGTGGCCAAGCTGCATGGAAGCTCAGAAGTCTTCCTCTCAATCTTCCTTCAGCAGACCCATGAAGAGAAATGAAGAAATTAAAGCCAGTCTCTTATCATATCAACACTGCATCTGTGCTCATGTTAGGTGGTTTACTGAAAGGACCAGGAGTGTTTTGGAGCTGCTCTGGCATGCAGAATATGAGGCAATTAAAAGTTTCCACAATCTCTTTCTCTCCTATAACTGTACACTATGTCTATATGAGTTCAGTCTTGCTCACTATCTCTCTCATCCACTTTCCACCACTTTTATTTAGTTATGTATATCTATCTATCTATCTATCTATCTATCTATCTATCTAGGGGTACTATTACCTGACTGATTTTACACTAGACAAGATCCTAAAAACTAATAGTGTGATGTCAAAAATAGTCAACATCCACATCATGTCACCAAAATACATTATCAAAGGCACAGAATGAGAGAGAGAGGAACGGGAAAATAAATCAATACTGCAATCATTTTCTTTTTGCCTATCCCCGCTTCATAATTGAAATGGAAAATCAAATGAATTGTGAGCAGATAATTGTTTTATCAATATTCCCAGTCTGCACTACAAGGGTTTGTGGTGAATGATGTGATGCAGGAATATGACGAGGACAAAATGTGAAATTGAACAACTGAAAGGCAATAAATCAGTCCTGACAAGAAATAGTGACCACCACAAAGCCAGAGCAGGTGGGTTTCCCCTCCTTTGAGCTAGATTCTGTGCAGAGCTAACTTAAAGGAGAATATTTATCTTGTTACTGACCCCTCTCATTGTCCTTATCAAATACTCCTATAGTCTTATAAATTCCCAAGAAAATCAAGGTCGGCTCAGCCTATTATTGTTATCATCTTTGACAGTAATATCCTGCTTGTAATAGAGGCCAGATAAAACTGTGGCACTGGAGCTGATTAGGTGAAATACGGCAAATTAACGAACAGGCAGGAGGGATTCATTTGTATTTTAAATTTGTATTTATTGTATTTCCTTACATTATTGTGATATGAAACACAGCGCACATGCTGTAGCATTTAAAATAAGTTTCTCTGTGGGCCAGAATTAAGATGTGTGTTTGTGCTTGTTTGTAAATATAATTAGGCTACATAATGTGAGATTGTGAGACTGTGTTATGTATGAATTCTGTGTTATGTACAAAATGAAAACCTAAATGCTTAATCTAAGCACTGTGCAACTGGCAACACTCAGAATGTGCTTCTCCTCCTCATAAATGTATGTTTGAGGGAGGATTGTGCAAAAAATTCGAAGAAATGAAAATGCAGTATATTATATATTATTTTGGGGTTATTCTCTGTAATTTAGTCTTAGCCAATTCCCACCCACCAGTTAGGTCTCCCCTATTATATGACAGCTACCAACTGCATCTTTTCAAACTGCTGCATCACAGTGTACCACATTTGGAGGAAAGTGCTATAGGAAAGCCGTCTCCTTCCACATGCATGACCTCACAAATGCCCATGATGGGCTAGTTTTTCTGTGATTGGTAGGGGAGAGAGTATGCCATCCTTCACACCAATAGCCAGTTTTGCTCTCTTGGACTCCTGGCTAAGGACAGCTGTTACATTGTCGTGATTCAAGCTCATGATCTCATGATGATAAGGCGAATGCTTTTCTGTTGTAACACTCGGGAGCCAATTACATATTCAGTTATTGTATTAAACTTTGAGCAATTAGTAGCCAATTGTGTGTGTAACCTTTTTATATAAAAATCTGCTGCAAATTATCACCATGTGTATTGCTCTGTGCTGAAATATTGAGGTATTGTTTTCAGAATTTAACTGAAAACTGAGGTAGGGTTTCCAGAATTGGGCTACTTTTGAACTGCATATTTTTTAACTGCACATATTCCCCTAGCGAGACAGTGATAAAACTAAGAATTTGATTTGATTTAAGCATTGGGTGTTTAGGAATGGACAGGACAGGAATTGTCACAAAAAATTAATGGTGGTAATAGTGAATGAAAAAGTCAGTAGAGGTTAGAGAAACCAAGACCCAGTTGGCAAATGTCTGCTGATGTAGGCACCAGGATCTAACATTACTGCATTTCTTATGTAAACAAAAAATGTTTATAAAAACTTACAGACATGCAACGAACAGGCATAAAATTAATGTCAAAGTAATTATATGAGACATGCATGTAGATCAGATGGAGCCTAACTATCATGCATCAGTTTATACCCACCATAATCACACTATTGATCAATTTATCAGTAGACAAACAAAACAAAACAAAACATGAAACTTTACATTCAAAGAGTATAGGTCCCAAGCCCATAGAAACTGGTTTTCCAGTAAAATCCCTTCTCCTCTCTATTGCCTTCTGCTTTGTGGGATTGCATTTATAAGGCCGTAGCCATATGCTGCCTCCCTCTTTAGCTGGGATTATGCCACTATTATTGCTGATAAAGGCTGTTTACAGACTTGGCATGGGCTTGGCGCTTGGAGTAATTGGAAACTGCCACAGCGAGTTTGGCTTATGCCAGATGCTCTCCAATAAGTCTTGCTCTCACACTCTATATGCTCTGCTGCTGTGCACTTGAACACAGGAACTGAGCTCTGCATGTTTGTTTATTTTGCTTTTCACTGTTCATTCATGAGTAATATAATTATATCTTTCCAATGTTTGTTTAATTTGTTCTTTTTTCATTAGTGTGCCTCAGTTAATACATAAAGATGTCATACACATTACATGTAATGTGCAAACCACTAAGGTGTTTTTTCTTTGGTTGAATTCAATCAACATTCAGCCATTACTATCTTACAAATATTCACTAATAATCCATGACAATAATACATCACATATTAATGTTCTTCAAGGCTATAGCAATCAATGTGCACCCAAGCAGTATCAGCATTATGTTTGATAACAGCCTAGTACCTATGTCACTGGATGACCCAGTGACCTTGGCTGATTGAAAATAATAATATAAACTAAAGATCAGCCCCATTCCCAGACAGTTGGCTAGCTATCCTTTACCTGTGCTTGTCAGATGGATGCCTTTTTTGTGCAAGTTCATCTGTTTCAGTAGCAGAGCCAGACAGAAACAGAGCATCTATTCAGATTCAGCCAAGTCTACCATCCAGATTTGGCCTGGGTGAGTGTATTGATTGGCACAAACTGAATCAAAGCCATTGAAGATGCACACTGCAGCTCATGCTTGCCTGTAATGCTCTCTTTGTAGTGTTGCCAGAGGTGTTTTCTTGTTCCTCTACTAAAATGAGTTTGCACCCCTGACATTGGTAAACTGGTATTTGCTCTTTCCTCAACTTAATTTTAAGGCCCTTGGAAATGGTGGGTTGTGCATATCACTTCACAGATAATAAACCCAAGTGAACATGTCTGAGGTTTAAGGAAATAAATAAACTGAGAAGAAAGTAGGAATTTCAAGTTGAAGGGAAGAGTAGGAATTTTGAGCTGAGAGGGCATTTTCTTTGGCTTTTCCTGGTTGGAGATTGGGAATTAATTGCGACCTCTAGGTGATCAGAGCATAAATTGACCCTAGGTGTTAATGAGTGTGTGAATGTGTGTACTTCACAGGAGATTGCTTTAAGACTACATGAGAAGCCCAGCCTCCCTTAAAATTTTGGTAAAATGCTGTGATTAATTGTTTCTATGTGGTGAAATGTGGTGAAATTCAATATTTTAGCAAATCAAGAAATCACATACTGTATCTCATTTCAATGTCACACTGATTGTTCATTTAACACAAACTATTTTCGGTGGACGGCACAGCCTGCATCAAAATCTCCTTTGAAGCCCCCAAAACACTGCCTGTAAAACTCCTATGGTAGGTTCAAGTACACTCAAGATTGGACAAAAGGCTTTTAGTAAGTCATTTTCGGTCCTGCTCGGATGCACGGCTTCTTTGGGATGGGTGAATGGGTGGGTGGGTTTTGCGTTGAAAAAATATCTCCATTTTATCGGAGAGTGCACTCTTATCTTTTCCTGTCTGGATGCACGGCTTCTCCATATGATGACTGGGAGACCTCTCAAAGTGGCTTAACCTCATAACCAGCTGCCAGTCATTGAAATGGTAACAAACATGACTGATAACTCAAACTTAAACATATCAGTGCCAGTCAGACTCGCAGTGCTCGGAGCTGTAGTAGTTAGTCAGTAACTGAATCCATAACATTTTTGCACATCTATTCTATTATTGTTATCGCTAAATACTGTAAGTAAATTTTAAGCATAAAGTTATGTTTGGCTATTTGCATTAATCTTTTGTTTATTTACAGGTCTAGTTAGCTGGTTCCCACTACCTTTTTCAATGAAATTGAACTAGCTAGTCAGCAGCTTAGCTGGCAGAAACTACTAATTTTATTGACCTAATTTTGGAAAAGTCTTTTCATGTTCTTACTTATGATGAGAGACTGAGAATTAAACAGGAGACCAGATCAACAAATGAAACAGATAAACTAGAACACACAGATGTATACTTCAATAGCAGACACTTGTGCTTTCCCTCTTTTAAAAACCACCAGCTGCCACTGGTGTACATGGTATGTGGATGGTTGTCACCCTTTCAGGGTGTATTTCCACCTTGCATTCAGTATTCCCAAGATATGTTATAACATATAATAGGTTATTTTCTGTTTAGTGCTCAATTATTTGCATTTGTGTTTGGATTTCATTTTTTTAAATTAAAATATGAACCCTGCCACTATTCCCCTGAAGCATTGGAAAACTGAACAAATGAATAACTGAATAACTATTAGCCTGATTTAATGCACCATGACGATGACCAGGCATTTACCAGGCTGTATATATATATATATACATACATTCACACTATTCGCACTACACAACACAACACAAACATAAAATTAGGCCATACAATCTTATTTCAGGTTTGTATGCCCTCCGTGGATGGTTAAAGATGAGTGCTCACTACATAACAAAATCTCAGAATCATTGAACCTTTCACACCTGCCTTAAATTCCTTGTTCACTGAGTCACATCACATAGGCCTTGCTCTCTTGGTTCTGTCATTGCTCTGGAACTTAACTCCATTCTGTGTTGCCTTTTTGATAACGATGCATTTCAAGTCACTGTCTTACCCTCCACCTTCTCTCTAGAGCAGAGGGTATAGACAAACACCCCTACTGCCTACAAGCAGCAGACTACCTGGGATGTGTCCACCTTCCTTACACACAGTATGGGAAAGTCCTAGTACTGGAGTAGACCCTATGAATAATTGTGGTGAAACTAGATTCAGTGGAAATCCTAGCCTCCCGGTCACCCCAGTGAGTGGCAGACATTATGTCAACATAGCAGTTTGGGTAGGACGTGATGAGCAGTTCCAGCCCTTGCTGGCATGATTGGACTGCTAACCAGAGCTGTGGTAGTAACTCCCTCAAGGGCAGTTGAGATTAAGGAACTCTCAAAAGTAAAAAGTCAAAAGCCTGCAGCCAACCCTAGATACCACAGACAGGAACATATCCTCATCCCAATGAGAAAGACACAAAGTCCAGTTCTCTGGAAGCATCTCAGAGGGAGAACTGTATGCCTTGGTGATAAGCTCTCCCTGTATTCCCTGATGACTAGATAGTTCCTGGGTTGACTGAACTGTTCAGTGTGCTGCAAGGGTCAATCTATGAACACCAGATAACCACAAGATAAGCACCAGGCTTGCCAGCATCAGACTAGGTGTGTGCACTGGGATCCCACAGGATGAAAACAAACAAACAAAAAATCATGCAAATATGAGGTTTTTACTTTCATTTAAAGTTTAAAAGAACAGCTGGCATGAAAGCTCCAGGGGAGAGTTGCTAAGTTTCAGCAAAATTCCCACTTTAACTACAACACAAAAACTACACAAAAAGAATTGAAACTAGTTCAAATATATTCAGACAAAGGAAAAGGTACACAGGAACTTTTTCTTATTCTATTTCCACTAATGTTCCACATGACAAAATAATTTGCAAAAATATCAATATATGACAAGAAAGCTGATTGATAGCTGAATGTTCTAGTAGAGTGACTTAGAAATAACTGTTTAAATAAATGAACGTTTTAAAATTGGAATTGAAATAAGAACATCAGAAATGCTTAGTTATACAGATTTATAGCCTGATGCTGCCATCTTGTGTTGTAATATTGCACATTGTGTATTAAAATGTAATACAAATCCTTTTGACCTATAAACTGTTTATGGGTTGTCTGTTGTTGCACATACATCACAACTGGCATCACACATTAGCATGAGTTACAGCTGTTTGAATAAATTAGGCTCCGCCTAGCATTAATTCATTGATGTACCGGCGGGACTGCTAATGGATTTTATTGGTATTTCTCAGCTGTGTTTTTACTTGTAATTAAAATAAGTGTTGACAATAGTCAGTTATATATTCTAATATTATAGATTTAAATTTACTCCAGTAGAATTGAGAATGTTTTCTGATGCATGTTTATGAAGATTCATGTTGCAACTTTGTGTTGTAATATGATATTGCATTATTATTTGTATTATTTATCACAGAAAAATAACAAAAATAACAGTAAAATGTACTGTACATTTATACATGTTAAAATGTTGTGGGAAATTACTGGAGCACAGTCTCCACTGTGTTTTTAACCACCACCATTGTGAAAATAGGCAATAAATCCTAGCATTAGTTCAGAAAAAATATGTTTTGCATATTATCCAAATCATCATAAATCTGATTGGAGATGGTTAAATGATTTCAAAAGGATTTTTATGGCTTGGATAAGATCAGATAATAATTTTCAACGAACACCTTATTTTATAAGAAATGTGCTTGTTTTTATGTGCAAATCAGATATACTGATCTTGATAATCAATTATTTAAACTTATCTCTGCCTGTATCGGTGACCATGCCACAATCTTGGCAAATCCATCAAAGCAGTCCTGAGTTACAGTTGTCTGAGTAAATGAAGCTCCACCCCTCTAGGTCTGATTGGCATGTGGAAGCCATAGTATTCAGAAAGCCTCTCATGAGTATTTTGACACCAAATTTGGAAGGTAGACCCAGAATCCTCAGAATATTTAGCAAAAGTAAGTTTGCATATTATACAAATTATCTTAAATGTGAGTGGGCAGGGCTAAATGCTGTGAAGGCACATCTTTAGCACATGAGACAGCACTTGAGAAAGATATTTCATTGCACATCCTAATTTACAAAATATATGCTTTTTTCAGTTTGCAAATTGGACTTACTTATCCTGAGATTTACTAGAACTTAACTCCACCCCTAATGATGCCCATGCCCCAAACTTTGCAGTCTTCCTCCCAATATTGTCATGAGCATAACTTTCATGGTTTGTACAAAGACATGTAGCCTATCATGAGTTAAATCAAGTTTATCCTAGCAAAAACTGTGGTGACCATATTTTTCACATCTAAATATGATTTCACTAACTTTTGAAAAACAGACTCCCCAGAGTAGTTTAACACCAATTTCTTGATAATTGGCCAAAAAGCCTAGGACTAGTTAGCAAAAGTAGGTTTCAGCATTTTACAGCGAAATTCAAAATGGCCAACAGAGGCAAATTTCAGGTCATTTGACTGAGTATTCCCCCCCCCGTATCTAAAGAGACCAGGATTATAGGGCAAACCATTCAGAAGTTATAAGCAAAAATCAGATTTTTTCATATCTCGTGAACACTAGGTGGCGCTGTTCAGAAACTGTGCAGGTATCCTCATGTCATGATGGCTATGACGCATATTAAGTTTGGTCTGAATACGCTAAAGTATTACGGAGATGTAACCTCATGTCCATTTCGGCGAGCTCATTGTTGAATTTGTTTGCATGTTATTCGAGAACAGTTTGACTAATCAATTTGAAGTTGATAAATTTTTGTCGGCATGGTCTACGCACCTGCGGTGCTTGGCCCCTAAATATAGCCGCAAGCAGCAATCTGTGGGGTCTGAGTGGTCTTATCAAATATTGTACCCAGTGGCCAGTTCTTGTCAATGTTCATAGAAATATAGACACTATACATGAACATACTTTTTGTGTTCATAGCTTCAAGTTTTGTGACAATAGCTCAATGCTAGTTATGTGAAATGCCTGCTGAAAGCTGATTGGCTGAAGACAGCAATGTTTTGAAGTAATAAAGTATGTTTTAATGAAGTAGTAAAAATAATAAAATCAGAACAAAAAAAAACTAGGGTTTTGGCACTTTGTGCTTTTACCCGGAATAAACAACCATAGCGCGCATACGCACACGCGTTGATGTGATGTGTTTTGTATGCTTGTGACATTATGTTGATATTCATCATATAGAAGATGCTGCAAATAAGTTGCATGCAAATGTTTTTTTCTGTGAGATAAGGTTGAATATTAATAAAAATATTAGACATATAATTACATTTGTTTGGTACTTTAAGGAAGATCTGAATGTTTTGTTGAAGTTCCTGTCACATTTTTCTTTCATGTATCTTTGTTCTTATGTACATCCACCAAACCAAGTTGTAAGAAATTTTTTAAGCCTTGACAATTGAACTGAAACTGGTGATTGAATTTTGAATGTCACCTCCCCTCTTTCATTGCTCCACCCACACAGGCATGTTCATTTCTGATCATAAAAAGAGCAACTGAGTACACATGGTAAAAAGTAGGTTGCAACCAAATTATGCTTGTGCCTGCAAAGTTTTTGAAAATTGAGTTGTCTATGGTTTTAGTCAAACTGTGTGAATGTCTGAATGCATCCACAGATAATGTGAGTGTGTGTATGTCTGTACATGTGTTTAGCGTGTGTGTGTGGCTCTGGCTTGTCACAGGTCATACTCCCCATGCTGGCTGATCCAGTTATTAACTCCACAATCCCATAAACTGCAGTTTTGGCCCAATTAATAATTTACATAATTAACATGCATTTTTTTTTGTAGCAGCTGGCAGAGCTGGAGAGGGACAGGGGGTGTAATTAAGTCTATTGTTTCTGTGGCCCTGTCCTGTCTGTGATTTTAGCACATTCTCTTTGACTCTCTCTCTCTCTCTCTTCTTATTGAAACCAGCTGCACCTATATCTCCTGGCTTGCAGCAAAGCCCCTTTGACAGCATTAATAATTGACAAACTGTACCTTAATACTGGGCATTTTCTCTGTCACTCATTTGGTTTGATGTCAGTGCTTGGCATTGGGTTATTCCATGTGTGCCTGGGTTATTCCATGTGTGTCATGGACAAATATTCATCATGGTTGTCTATAAATCACAGCCAATAGCTTGCTGGTTCACGCAAACCCATTCTGCACAATCAGGGACCATTTCGACATCCACTTCGATGTTTAAAGCAATTTATTTTCCCAGGATCACAGCCAGATGTTGACCTGACACTGTCTTTCCTTCCTTTGTGCATGTGTGAACGTTGTTGTGGTTTTGCACACATATTAACGATTCCTAAACAGTGCACAAGCAGACATTGAAATATGACCTCTTGTGCCTCATTCAGTAATAATCTCTATCACCTCAGCAATCTTCTTGTCTTGTCTTGTCTTGTCTTGCCAGACATGCAGACTACATAGAACCAAATCACAGCCTACATCTTTACTGTAACTTTGTCTCTAAGTCAATGAAAGTAACATTACATCATGGAACAGGAACAGATGTGCAAAATTAGTTAAAAAAAAAAAAAAAACTATACAAAGCTACTGTGTGTCTCTGTGCAATCTCAACTGTGTCAAACTCAGACATTTCAATATTTCAATAATACAATTCGTAGATGTGACTTTCCAAGACCCTGTGGCTCCATGGCTCCACTGATGATAGAAATTCTGCCTATGATGTGCTTGTATGGGTGTGCAAGCATGAAAGACATGCCTTTTGCCTTGGAAATGATTTGTCTATGGTCAGATCTACAGTTGGGGTCATAAGTTTACATAAACCTTCCAGAATCTGCAAAATGTTAATAATGAAAAAAATAAGAAGAATCATAACAATTGCATTTAGTTTTTTTATTTAGTACTGCCCTGAATAAGCTAATTCACATAGCAAATATTTACTTATAGTCCACAAGATGCAATAATAACTGAATTTACACAGGTGAACCGGTTCAAAAGTTTACATATGCTTGATTCTTAATACTGTATTTTGTTACCTGGATGATCAACTGTTTTTATGTTTTGTGATAGTTGTTCATGAGTCACTTGTTTGTCCTGATCAATTAACTTGCCCACTCTTCTTAAGAAAAATACTCCAAGTACTGCACATTATTTGGTCTTTCAACATCTTCTGCATATTTGACCCATTTCCACAGTGGCTATATGATTTTGAGATCCATCTTTTCACACTTAGGACAACTGAGGGACTCATACACAACTATTACAAAAGGTGCAAACACTCATTGATTCTCAAGAAGGCAAAACGATACATTAAGAACCAGGGGGTGTAAAATTTTGAACAGGATATTTGGTGTAAATTGTAATTATTTTGTCTTCTGGGAAACATGTAAATATCTTATGTAGCTTCTGATGGTCAGTATTAAATGAAAAAAAAAAGATCTTTAAACAAAATAATAACAGTTTACACCAGTCATCCTATTCAAAGGTTTACATCCCCCTGGCTCTTAATGTAGCATGTTGCCTTCTTGTGCATCAGTGAATGTTTGCACCTTTTGTTATAGTAGTGTATGATTCCCTCAGTTGTCCTCAGTGTGAAAAGATGTATGTCAACATCAATATAGCCACTGTTGGAAAGGGGTCAAATATGCAGAAGATACTGGAAAAGCAAAGAATGTACAGGACTTGGAAAATTTTTCTGAAGAACAGTGGGCAGTTTAACTGCTCAGGACAAATGACTCATGATCAACTATCACAAAACATAAAAACAGTCATTGATCATCCAGGTAACAGCACACAGTATTAAGAATCAAGCGTATGTAAACTTTTGAACTGGTTTATTTGTGTAAATTTAGTTATTATTTTGTCTTGTGGACTATATGTAAACATGTTATGTGAAATAGATTAGTCAGGGCAGTAATAAATAAAAAACAAAATGCAATTTTATTTTATTTTTTACATTATTAACATATTGTAGATTCTGCAAGGCGTATTTAAACTTATAACCCCAACTGTAGCTCTCTGGTATTGACCAGAAGCAGCCATTGACTATCAGTTCCTCTTTTAGTAGGTAGGTCATTAGTTAACCACACATACACTTTCATCAGAAATGCTGGATATCACTAAGAATGGTAATACCACTTGCAGTTACAGTCCAGTTCACTATGAGGAACACCATGCCTGACCTACCTTGATTGAACCTGAGGCTAGCATCTTTTAAGACCAAAAAAGTGTGTGTGTTTAACATTTAGCAGAGAGAGAGAGACAGAGAGAGAGAGAGAGAGATGAGGCCAAGTAAAGCAGCAGGAGGTAGTTTGCTTTTTGTATATTCATGACCCCCCTGATTGATGGAAGGATAGCATTTGGTGACATTGTCATTTGCAAGCTGAAAAGGTAGTGCAGTGTGGCTGGAGCCGCAATCCTGCCAGAGGTGGGGGTGGGTAGAGGGTGGGAGAGAGAGAGACCTTCTCATTTTTATGCTGATGATATCAACAGCCCTTCTTATTTCTTTTGTCTCCAATGGAAGGACATCCACTGACAAGAACCTGCAGTAAGGAAAAAGAATGACTAGAGAAAACAGCCCTCTGGGTTTGCCCACAATTATTAAGCAAATGAAGGTTTGGCCGTTTTGCCGTTTTTCCCCTTATTTGAACTGCAGCATAACTTTTATACTGATATTTTTCTAACATAAAAAAAATTAATTTTTACCTTTATGAAAGCCTTACCCTGAAGTCACACTGAATGCATTAGCACTGCTCAGACAGTCATGTCAAGCATCACGTCAAGCCCTCAGTCCATTCATGCCAAGTGTGTTTCAGTTGCGTTTCTGTATGAGCTTCTGGAAGCAGAAAGCAATAGCACACTTATAATCTGTTTTTGCAACTCCAGGGTTTAATTATTGGTTGTAAGTAGTTAAATAAGTAGTTGAATTTATATTTCTGTCTGTTTTCTTTTTTGGTTTGAGCATGAGATTAACTGTTTAATGTTTAATAATTATCAGAACATGTCTAGTTTAAGAGTTGCTGGAAACCCCTGCCAATAAACATGCCCCCTCTCAGCCATGCTGAGCGAACTCTCTCATTTACTAATTAATTACACTCGCCTGTTGCTCATAACTTCACTAGTATCCTTTATAAAAGTCACTTTGATTGTACCTCACATTGCTCTACAGGATTATAAAATAGAATAAAAGAACATAATGAGGAAATCTAGCCCAGACTCCACTGTAGTAGGTGCAGAGCTAAT
Source organism: Pangasianodon hypophthalmus (assembly GCF_027358585.1). Taxonomy (NCBI): domain Eukaryota; kingdom Metazoa; phylum Chordata; class Actinopteri; order Siluriformes; family Pangasiidae; genus Pangasianodon; species Pangasianodon hypophthalmus. The sequence continues at coordinate 18,242,826 of NC_069717.1, forward strand.
ACTGAATATAAGCCTGGAAGGAAAGCACCCAAAAACCAAGAAGAACAAAAAGAGTTCACACTGCTAAGTTTAGTTTGCTCTGTTCATTTTGTCCCTAGCAATCTGCTAGCTATGATTACAAAACCCTTCAGCTAAAAACATGAAATTAGAGAGAGAGTAGAACAAATAACTGGTGTATGTTTTTGTTTATTTTGTTTCCCAAGTTAAAATTAATATCATAGGATACATACATGTAGCTACCTGTTGTGCAATTATATTTTTGTACATTATGATTTTAAATAAAGTGCAAAGCATATAAAAAGTGTGCTTTTTTGATGTCACTGGGTTTCTATGGAGTTTGTGCTTCACTCGCACACGAGTGAAAATAAATAGGCTCAGAGTGTGAAACAAGAGCAGCATCAGGCTGATGTGCCTCTGATACAGATGGTGTGGACTGAAATTATTTTCAAATTTTTAAATGATTTTAAAATGGGATTGAATGAGGACATGACACCTGACATAACGCTACAAGACGCTTGAATCCACGCGCCTGGTGTGGATTGCCCTTTACTCAGCTAAGGACCTAGTTCTAGCTTACAGAGGCTAATGGATACTTATGCATTTTTGTGGATTGCTTTAAACATTCTTTTTTAGAAACAAAATTATTTAGTGTATAGATTCATTCTGTTATATTTTGTTTTAGCTTTCTAATCAACACATTACTCTTATCGCAGGTGCATAGTAGGTGTAGTGTGAACTTTGGGAGCATAGCTCCCAGAGTTGTATTTACACCAATTAACGCATAAAGTTTAATTACTCCATAGGTGGCAGTTGGGAGTCTATAAATGAAGGCAACTCTGGGCCCTGACAGATGAGAGAGGGGGAGACAGAGATATGATGATAAATAGGGGAGTATCAATTATATGATGGTGATGCATGATCAGAGAGAGAGATGTCAGAGTGTGTGTGTGTGTGTGTGTGTGTGTGTGTGTGTGCGAGAGACTGAAAGAACAGTAATGAAAAATACACAAGCACTAATTATATAAGAATTACTATGTATAGTAACTGATTAAAATATAAATAAACAACACAGCTCATTTATCCAGCAGAAACATAAATTAAACATGGAACTTAAAATGCAGGCTGCTGTGCTATAATGGAAAAACGAAACAATATGTGTGAACATTGAGGGTTTTCTTTTACAGTGTTTTGGTTTTTGTATGACAGCAAATGTATGTGTGTATGTGTGTGCACGTGCATGTGTGTGCATGCGTGTGTGCGTGGGCACATGTGACATGCATGCACTCACATATTTAGTCTGGGACTCCATAAACAGAAAGAGAGAGAGAGAGAGCGAGAGAGAGAGAATGGCTTGGTGTGATGGATATTCTTAGAAACTGTTTACAACAGTGTGTAAAGCATTAAAGAGCCAGCAGAAGGCCCATTACCATAAATGTTTAAATCAGACAAACAAACTTATGTACCCAAATGAAAATGCTTTCCTACATTAATCTGGAACAGAAGGCACTAGCAGAACAATTAGAGTGCCCCCCCCCCCCCCCCCCCCACCCCCCTAAATTTTTATTAAAAAAAAAAAACCTAGAACAACACTTCCAGTTTCTTGTCAGTGCTGAGCAAGCAATGGGCCTTATTTATCAAGTGGGATACAAACGGATTTATGCATAAATCATTCGTACAAGCATTTACACAAGAAATTTGGGTATTTGTGAAATAAATACCAAATACCTGTAAATTCAGAGAAACATTTCTATTCGAAACATATAATATAAACATATAATTTTCATGAATTACTGCACTTTTATATATGGAATATAATGTCCCGTTTAAATTGCTTATGTTTATTTAGAAGACATCCTTATACCCAGCAATTATCAGAAGTGCTTTGGAGTCTCTATGAAAAACACATCCTCATGCTAGTTCACTATGACAGGGACTAAGAATAACAGTGAAGAAATGTGAAAACCAGTTGTTTTATATTATTGGCATTTATGAAAAAAAAAAAGAAAGCCAAACTACACAAACCCATAAATGAAGACAAATAAAACTAATCATTCAATTATGACAAAAGAAATCCCACCATATAAGCGGATAACAAGCTGGTCTGTCTGCGGATAGCAAAATGTCTCAACTGATGGAAGATTTAGTGATCGATTGATTATTACTGATATTATATATTAGTAATAATAAATAATATAATAAATAGTAAATATTAATAAATAATAATAAAAAATATTTTTTGTCATAGAAGTGAGTTAAAATAAATTCTACTTCTGTCTTTCAGCCTTTACCCTGATCCTTCGTTACATCTCCCAGCTGTCTTTGCACTTGAACTTTTATAGGAGTTTTATGTGCATCACTAAATGCAAATGAGCTGTGTCTGGAATGTGATTTGCCCATTATGGGTGCATACATATTTCTTCATACGCATGTGAGAATGAAGAAAATCAGCCTTTCTGAAACTTTTGTAAATCTGGCATAAAATTTTTGTTTGGTTTAGCTTACACAAACATTGACACACAACTTTACTAAAAGATTGATAAGTGAGGCCCATTGTCTCTAAAGTCAGAGAGTAATAAAAGACAGAGTGAAGCAATTTAAACCCCTTCTCTTCTTAAGTCTTCCGTTTTAGCTTCTCATCTTAAAATTTGATTAGTTTACATAGTAAATGTCACGCATTTCCTTTCTGTTCATAGGCCTTCATCAAACCATCTTTCTAATAGTCTATGTTTTGACGTGGGAATGAGAGAGCTGGGCCTGGGTCTTTTCTCAAAGATCATGAGGATTCTTTCAAAATGTGTTTTGAGTGATAGATTCAGCTGCCTGAAACATCGAAGTGTGTTTATCCATGGCTAGCATGGCAGCTTTCAGAAGACATTTACCCCATGATTTGCGATGAGCTTATGTGTGAATAATTAATGGCAATTAATCCTTAATTACAGTAATTAGGCAAGTCACAGGAAATTAAGCTGCAGCTGGAGAGACCCGGCATGTCACAGGGAGGAAGAGATGGGAGGATGCATGGGTAAGCATGGCACAGTGGTAGCACTGGAGCAGCCAAGGATGGCACGGGTAGCTTGGGCATACATGCCTAGCTGAGGCTGACAGCCACAGGCATGGCTGAACACAGATGCTCAGCAGGCATGAAGACTTTACACGCAAAAGTCATTTACAGTAAGAAGAGATTCTCATCAAGATAATTGTCAACATTCATTATTTACTTTTCCTTCTGTTTATCTGACCTGTTAAAACTAGCCTTCTTCACCACTTGCTGGCCCAAATTCTCAGCTTCACTCCCATACATTACATTACATTTGCTTACCTCAATCCAAAAATGTCATGGAGTAGGGATGTGACAATAGAGACAGCTATATGATTCTTAATTTTTAATTCTCTTTTTTATAAAGGGCATACTTATAACATTTCAGAGCATTTGAGATATGAAGCATGTGTTCCAAATCTGTAAGTTCACTGTAGCTCATATGAGATTTCAAGAAAAACATGTACATTCCTGAAATTCACAGATGCTTGTCAATGAGCAGCTCATTTTCTTGTGAAAATGTTGACGTGTACATTTGCCTCGCACCTCCAGGGTTGGGGGTTTGATTCCCGCCCCCCACCCTGTGTGTGTGGAGTTTGCATGCTCTCCCTGTGCTTCAGGGGTTTCCTCCGGGTACTCTGGTGTCCTCCCCCAGTCCAAAGACATGCGTTGCAGGCTGAGTGGCATCTCTAAATTGTCCATAGTGTGTGAATGGGTGTGTGAATGGGTTAGTGAGTGTACGTGCGATTTTGCCCTGTGATGGGTTGGCACCCCATCCAGAGTGTTCCCCGCCTTGTGCCCCAAGTCCCCTGGGATAGGCTCCTGGCTCCCTGCGACCTTGTGTAGGATAAGCAGTACAGAAAATGAATGTTGATGTGTTGAATGATACAAGGATCATGTTACCAGTTAAAGAAAGGGAAGACTTATGGTTTGCTTATTTTGTGTTTTTCAAAGCTGGTTTGTGCCTATACATGGCTATCTGGCTATCATGATTATGGGTGATCAACATACACACGTGAGTATGAAGAAAATCAGCCATTTCAAATCTTTTGTAAATATGGTTAAAAATTTTAGTTTGGTTTGATTTAGTCATACATTGACACACAACTTTACTAAAAAGATTGAGAAGTGAGGCCCATTGCCTCTAATGTCAGAGAGTAAATAAAAAACAGAGAAGCAATTTAACCCCTTCTCTTCTTAACTCCTCCGTTTTAGCTTCTCATCTTAAAATTTGATTAGTTTACATAGTAAATGCCACATGTTTCTGTTCTTGGGCCTTCATCAAACCATCCCTCTAATAGTCTATGTTTTGACATGTGAATGAAAGAGCTGGGTCTGAGTCTTTCCTAAAAAATCAGGAGGATTCTTTTAATGTGTGTTTCAGTGAGGAGATGAAGCAGGACACAATTATGTGAGATAGGTAGGGCAGTCCAAATAACATCACATGCAGCACACAAAATTTTAGCTCAGATGGTTCCTAATGCACAGGTATTTGAACTTAACTTCCTTTCAGATTTATACAACCAGTCCTCAGTTACAGCTGTTTTAGTAATTCAAGCTCTGCCCTACTAGGACTGGGGGCTAAATCTGGGGGCCTTGTTGTTTGCAAAGCTCAAAATACTTTTGATAATTAATGAGGATTAGACTCTGCTGAGTAATTTGACACCAATTTTGTGAACATAAGCCAAAAATCCTAGGACTAGTTTGCAAAAAATATATTTCACAAATTATGCAAATTTTCATAAATTTTGAGTGGGTGTGGCTAAATGGTCCAAAAGACAGATTTCATTGTTCAGCCAAAGGATTATGAAGAAAAACAAATCACTATTAACCTTAATTTTCTAGAGATATACTTGTTTTGTGTGAAAAACCATGAATAGTGCCCCCAACCCAGTGGCCAATTTGCATAAATTGCATGGCTTACTAGTGCATCCCTAGATGAACCTAACATCCCAAACTTTGTATATGACCTCAGAATCTTTTCTTTTTATGCCTTTCAAGTTTCATGCGAATCCATGCAAGCAGTCATGAGTTGCATCTATTTATGTAAATGAGGCTCCTCCTCTTCATAATTGAATTTTCATTGAATTTTCATTGAATGTCAGGCCATACTGTTTGCAAATTTCCAAAATGTTTTGGATAACTTTTATGGTCCAATTTTTGCAGATAGGGCTAAAAACCTCAGACAAATATGCATGTTATGTAAATTATCTTAAATTGGAGTGGGCAGGGCTTAATAGTCCAAATGGCAGTTTTGTGTACTTTCAGGCACAGAATCAGCATAATCAAGAAGATTTATGCTACACCTTATTTTACAAGAGATATGCTTCTTTGTGGAAAAATCATGAATATGCCCCGCCCCCGTAGCCAATTTGCTTCCTATACATGTGAGCCCCAACAAGAACCTAGCTTTCAAATTTGTGACAGTAGTTCAATGTTAACCCTGTCAAATTCAAACAAAATCATTGTTTGCAAATTTCAAAATGTTTTGGATAACATTTAAGCTTCCGAATAATATGACACCAATTTGTTTGGTGGAGTATGGAAAAGTAGGTTTTGCATATTATGCAAATTATCTTAACTTGCAAAATCTTGAATTGCAATTGGTGGGGCTAAATGGTTCTAAGATTTTTTTTGTTTGTTTATGAGAACTCAAGCAATCAAAAGAAAAAAAGAATTTTGTCTGTAGGTCTCATGGTTCATGAGACATGGACCAAAATGTAAAACCTCATGCTATAGCACCACCATAAGGCCGATTGGGCCTATCTTGCTTGCCTGAGTAGCGGGAATGAATACTACCTATTGACCAAGCTTCACATCTCTACAACTTTGAGACCTTCTGGCAACTTTGTTTTGTGACAGTATCTCAATGGTAGTTGTCTGAAATGCCTGTATAAAGCTGATTGGCTGAAGACAGTAGTTTTTGAAGTAATCCAGTGAAGATAAAAATTCATTTACAGATTAACACATTGGTGCAGCACACCACATTTCCGCATGATCAGCCTTTCGTTGCCTGAGAAATACCTATTTCAACTTAACCATCACTCCACCACTTTTCAATGATTATGCTTCAAACTTATCACCTCACCCCATATCACCTCAGAAGCCTTTGCCATACATGCATTTCAAGGTTTGTTTATTTCTGTGTAGGCATTCATGAATTACAGCTGTTTGACTAAAACAGCTCCACTCCACTTGGGTTGATTGGCATATGGTGGCCACATTGTTTATGAATTTCAGCATGTTTTTGCCCATTTTTAAATATCACACTCTCCTGAATCACTAACCTCACTAAGATCACTAACCCCATTTTGACACCAAAAAAAAAATCTGACAAAAATCCTAGGACTAGTTTGTAAAAGTAGGCTTTGCATATTATGCAAATGATCACAGATTGAAGTGGGCAGAGCCCAGTGGGCAGAAGTTCCAAAAGGTAATTTCGTAGAGTTTGCGCAAGCAAATGAAGGCGAAGGAGAATTTTCACTGTACACCTTATTTTCCAAGAGATATTCTTGCTTGTGTGTGGGTCCCAACAGTGCGCTCTCAGTGCTGGTCCCAAGCCCGGATAAAATTGGGGAGGGTTGCGTCAGGAAGGGCATCCGGTGTAAAAACTGTGCCAAATCAAATATGCGGACCAATGATCTGCTGTGGCAACCCCTAACAGGAGCAGCCGAAAGAGGAACAAAATTCTTACTTGTGTTTACAAACATGAATACTGTCTCTCAGTGGCCAAATTCAGTGAGACTGCATCACAGGGGTCTGTATCACAGGAGTCTGTACCCAAACCTACTATTCACGTTTCGTGATGATTGGTCAGTGTTAACCCTGTTAAATGCCTGCTGAAATCTGATTGGCCATTGGTGGCCAGTTTTAAGCGATTAGGACAACATCAAAAATCCCCTTACAGATTAGCATATAGATGCAACATACCATTTCAGCTTGATTGGACTCACGGTTGCTGAGAAACATTTATCTAACCATAGACCTGCCCCATTTGTATGACCACACCCCAAACTGTGTATGTGACCTCAAAATCTTGTCCTATGTATGCCTTTCAAGTTTCATGCAAATCCACCTTTTTCTGATCGGGCTCTCTAAGAAATTTCCCAACAATTCAAATAGGATTACAACACTTCCTAATAATAAGAATAATAAATATCTAAAACAAAAGCAATAGGGTTCCAGCACCTTTTGGTGCTGGGATCTGTAATAAATATAGCTGCAAGCAGCAATTTGAGGGGGCTAAGCACCGTGTGCAGATCACACTACAGGCAGCTAGTTCTCACCAAGTTGCATAGAACACCAAAACAACCATAGATAAACATACTATTAAAATAAAAAATGTGACTGTAGCTTAAAGTCTAAAACAGTGAAGTGAGTACTGCAATGTGATTGGCTGTTGGCCTTCATGTTTTTATAGTACCTATTTAACAATAGATATACACTCAATGATAAGTACAACAATGCAGTACAACGAATTGTTGCTTGATTCAACTCTCGGTCTGAGAAACAGTTATTTGAATCTAGCCTTTCCGCCTATTAAAATCTGTAAGATGAACTGTGTTTTCAACCATTATATATTATATTTTATATTGATGCAAACAAATATGCTGATTGGGATTGTGAAAAGAATTTGATGCAAAGGTTTACATGGCGAATAAATCTTTGTTTAATTGATTACTTAAAAAAATTTCCAGGCCACATCAGCATGTTTGTGAGTGTTTGAGGGGCTATAATAAACTTAGTCATTTTTAAACACGTTTTTAAATTGGTTAACTTGCTCTCAAAGTTGAATGAGATCTTTCTAGGAAAAAGCAAAAGGCTCATAGCGCATACTCTGTATGAACTATTAGGTGCTAATATTTGTTATACTATTTTTTTAAGTAAAGTGTTTTCGAAATACTGAAAATATAGAACTTCCAAAAAACAGATCAATGATTAACTCACACAGTGAAAAATATGTTTGTAAAGCTGCAGATTCAAGCTAGAATCGCTGCAGGTAGTGCTCTCAGGACTCTGTGATGTCAAAAAGTTAGGGTTTACTAAACGACCAGCTGGATCTCCAGTCAAACTTCTTTAATAAGATGAACTGTGGTTCTGTACACAGGGAAGATAGAAGCTGATGAACTTAACATAATGTGACACGTTGATATACGAATCAACTTTATTTTGCACTGTGGAAAAAGTAGTAGCATGTATTTCCTCTTTTTAAGCAAGACTTTCAGTTCAATTCTTTTAAATGTAGTAACAAAGCAGAAGTACTCTTAGTTATTGCTGTTATTTGTTATGATGATGCCATCATTATTTATTTATTTATTTATTTTCTGTTAAAGAAACCTGTGTGTGGGAAGGCATGAACAGCTAACTCATGTCTGCAGTCACTCAGGTGTTCTTAATAAAAATTGTTCATTAGCTGCAATAACAGTGTTTTAACTTTTGATACCCAAGTACGTTTCCAAGAATTTTTATACTTTAACGCAAGCAAAAATATACATAAAAAACCTCTACATTTAATCAGGTACAAGATTTTTGCGTTCTGTTAGCTACTAATTCTGAACTATGAGTGTAGCTATTTGACTCTTCAAGCTACTGTTTTGAACAATGTTAGCTTGCTAGCTAACCATTCTCATGGTTATATCAGAGAACAAACAACTCCTGAAATAATGTAATCCTTGTCTGCATCAGCTGCTGTTTACCGACACAGGACACCACTGTGCTAACAAACAACTAGCTAATCTCAGTAACATTTAATATTTGTTCACATGCATTTTAACTTACATTTATGTGTTGATATTCTCCTGACAGGACACTGCTTGGAAATTTTCACTGGAGTCCAAACACTTCTCTGTATACAGAAGCTCCTCTGTAAGGCTTCTGTCTACAAAGTGAAAAGAGCCAACACACGCTTGCTTCAGTGGTTTCTTTAGATTCAAAGCTTGTAACCGAAACCGAAGAGCTTCTTCGTGTTTAGGAGGTAGCTGGAGATCCTATAGCGTCTCACATCCACATTAAGCTCTGGTGCACAGTTTATGTTTAAAACACACCTGCTCAAAGAAAACTTACTTTGTGTCAGTTATTAAAGCAACCCCTAAATGCACACACAATACCAGTTTTCTGTGAATCCATAACTATTAATGTTAAGTATGAGACATTAAATGGCAGTGTTGATAGATACTGTGATGAATACAAACTAGTCGGCTGAAATTACCAGAAAAGGCTAACCGGGTGTCTTACATAAAATCTTCGAAGTCCATAGGAAAGCTGAAAATAAGGAGAGTACAACAATAAGTTACATGCAATCAAGCCTATATAATTACATCAGTCCTTGTAAATATTATATGCATAATATAAATTATCTCTGATACTCCTTCGCAAACATTCTCTATAATAGGCCCGGCATCCCTAGTGGGCGGATACAGGCCGTTCTCAAACATGAGATCTTCATGAGCTGACTGTGTGATTGACACAGTGCACATGCGCAGGAGTAACGTGCAGCTGTATATGAATTAAATATAAACTACAATATTACAAGCCATAAAAACCACTACATCTACACTGATCAGCCATAACATTAAAACCACTGACAGGTGAAGTGAATAACATTGATTATCTTCTTACAATGGCACCTGTCACGGGGTGGGATATATTAGGCAGCAAGTGAACAGCATGTTCCTGAAGTTGATGTATTGGAAGCAGGAAAAATGGGCAGACATAAGGATCTGAGCTACTTTGACAATGGCCAGATTGTGATGGCTAGACGACTGGGTCAGAGCATCTCCAAAATAGCAAGTCTTGTGGGGTGTTCCCAGTATGCAGTGGTTAGTACCTACCAAAAGTGGTCCAAGGATGGACAACCAGTGAACTGTTGACAGGGTTATGGATACCCAAGGCTCACTGATGCGTGTGGGGAACTTAGGCTAGCCTGTCTGGTCCAATTACACAGAAGAGCTCCTGTAGCATAAATTGCTAAAAAAGTTATTTCTGGCTATGACAGAAGGGTGTTAGAACACACAATGCGTTGCAGCTTGCTGCGTATGGGGCTGCAGAGTGCCCCTGCCGACCCCTGTCACCAAGATGCACTAAGGCAAGCCGGCAGAGACAGTGTGATTCTCTGGACAATGTTCTGCTGCAAAACCTTGGGTCCTGGCATTCATGTGGATGTTACTTTGACACATACCACCTACCTAAACATTGTTGCAGACCAAGTACACCCCTTCATAGCAACAGCATTCACTAATGTTAGTGGCCTCTTTCAGCAGGATAATGCACCATGCCACACTGCAAAAATCATTCAGGAATGGTTTGAGGAACATGACAAAGAGTTCAAGGTATGAATTGGCCTCCGAATTCTCCAGATCTCAATCCAATTGATCATCTGTGGGATGTGCTGGACAAACAAGTCCGATCCATGGAGGCCCCACCTCGCAACTTAAAGGACTTAAAGGATGTGCTGCTAACGTCTTGGTGCCAGGTATCACAGCACACCTGGATGCCTTGATGGGCCAGAGCCTTGTGTTTTGGCAGCACAAGGGGGACCCATGCAAGATTAGGCAGGTGGTTTTAATGTTATGGCTGATCAGTGTAATTTCATTCCAGTTCAACTGAAACAAAACAGGTTTCAGCTCTTACACTTTTTTCGTCTCTGTTGAAGGGATCACAACATTTTCTCTGGTAGTCTTCAAATTGGTCAAGTAAACCATTCTATGTTGAGTGTGAATATAATCTTTGGCACCAAGTCCCTGTAATCCAATTCTTCTTTTGAAGAGCTTTACATAGTTCACTGTAAAAGTGTTAAATTTAATTGTGACTTAAATTGTGGAACTCTGCTTCAGAATTTAAGAGTATACCAATAGAGCAAGGCAAAAAGAATGAGAACTATTTTATGATAGCTATTGCACTAGACAAGATGATAACTTGAGACAGTTGGGCCTGTCACACATGCACACAAGGCACATAAGACTCTTGAAAAATTTTTGCTTTTTAATTCAACAATATTGACTTGTGTTATTAAAAACTATTGTGATATTGTAATATTCTGACCCCACGCATAGTACAAAATACAAAAAAACAAGTCTCTGTCTACAATTCTGATCTTTCTACGACCATCTGAATAGTGTTTGCATTTTTGGCTATTTTGAAGCACACATAAAAAAAAAAACAAAGTCACATAGTTTTTCATTGAGGTGGGCTACCTAAGAAGTATACATACTCTTGCCAGCTTTGTACAGCTTTGTAAGATCGTTAAAATTGAAGCCACCAAAAAAATGAATAAAGCTTAATTTGTTAAAAAAAAAAATTTTTTTTTGTGCATTAAATTTTAAAAAATGATGGTGAGATTATTACAATATTTGACATTTCTTTGTCCTTTGTACTAAACTGTATGTACTAAACATTTTAGCAAATTCTGAAATCATGGTGTAGTGTATCTGGTTGAGCTGACACGGAATGACCCTGGTTTATACTATTGTAGCTTCCAATTCTAACAGATATTAAAGATATTAATTTAAACTAGTATGTTAATTTTGAAAACAAAATACAATTATACAACTACAAATAACCTGATTTCATTGCTTTGAACCAGTTTGTTTGACAAAGAGTCAGTTGAGGCTTAGTTTTTTAAATGTGAGAATAAGGAGTATTTTACTAGTAGAGAGTGTGCTGGTGAGGTGCCAAATGTATTAAGATGCCATTTTATGCAATAAGGATTTTATTGGCTGAGCTAAAATGCTCATCCTCTTTTCTAACACAAGGCTCTAACACAACAGTCACGCACTTTTTTTATTGTAATGCATTACAAGTGAACAGATCAGAGTGATGGTAAACAAAGAGTGATTGTAACCAGAGTGATTGTAAAGAAAGAGGAAGCCTGTGGTGGAGAAACATTGACAAGGTTGGCGTGGTTCCCTCATCAATGCTTGGAATCTTTTGCATAGGTGAAATACATGAAGCAGAGTGAGGTGCTAATGCACGTGTTGTTGCTAATGCACGTGTTGTTGTACAGAGTAACTGCTTGCTGCCATGCCTCTAAATCTACTGATGCATTATTAATATCAAACTAGACCTTCTGGTAACATGTCTATGAAAACTGCAGTGCTAGCAGAGATATCTAGGCCAGGTCCAAATGTACAGCTATACAGGCCAACTTAAACTTATATCTGATACAGTGCGGCATACTTAACCAGTACATAAACCATAGGGCAGGAGCAGGTGGAGTGTAAAAAGGTTCCTTCATCTGTTCCACATCTGAAGCAAATGGGTGAAAAATTATTGTTGAACATATGCAGTCTAGATGGTGTGAAATAAAGCTGATGAAGAAATTAAATTGAATTAATCTAAATCTGGAATTCAAAGAAGACGTGACTCCATCCTTGCATAGTTCACGTCACGTCATACTTCTCCATCTATGCTAATGCCTAGATCCTGTTCCCATCTGTTTTTGGATTTGTCTAATTCAGGTAGTGGTTTATTTGTCATAAGAGAATTGTATATCCTAGAGATTGTCTTGTATAGTGGTCGACTCAAATAACAGAGTTGCTCTGTCTGTGTTAAACTAGGTAATTTCAGCTGAGCCTTGACTCTTAGGAAGTCTCGTAATTGCAAGTAGCGAAAGAATTCTGCATTATTAAACTGTACCTAGTTTTGAGCTCTTCAAAAGACATTAATACTCCATCCTCATAGCATTGTTCTAAGCAGTTAATTCCATTATCAGCCCAGATTTTAAAGTGTTTATACTGAAAACATTTTAGAAGTTTGTTGCCCCATATTGGTGTCTTAGTGGAGAGAAACCAAATGTCTGTTGAATTTTACCCCATGCCCAGATTGAATGAATAATCATAGGATTATCAGTTATTGTTTTGATTGATTTATCATCCTAGTTGTATAGTATGTCTGTGGGATAATTTCCTCCAATATTTCTATTTTAAGCAATGGGGGGATAGGATCACTTCCAGTCATCTGGGCCAGGTATCTAGAATGTTCTAAAACCATCTAATGCCAACTTGTCTAAGCTACTTCTGGAAGTTTTGCCTCGCTATATGAAGCGTCTGATTATACCATTGAGATAGGGGGGAAAAATGAGGCTGGAATATATATTGGGAGGGATTGAAAGATATATAGAAATTTAGGTAGATTATTTATCTTGATGACATTAATCCTAAGTGTAAGTGGTAGGTCCATCCAGTTAACGAGACCATTACCTACTTTCTCCAAAAAATTAGGCAGATTGAGCTTATAAAGATTCTTCAAGTCCCCATCTACTTAAATACCTAAAAATTTAATACCTGTGGGTGAGAGTTTGAAGGGAAGTCTATTACTTAACATTTTACATTTAAATACAGATATTGGTAGGATTTCACTTTTATCAAAGTTAACCTTGTATCCAGAAAAGGAACTATACGAGTGCAAGAGATTCTGCAAGTGAGTGAGAGAGTCTAACAGAATTATTAAATATAAGACTGTCATCGGCAAAAAGATTGAGGGGCAATATTGAAGCTTTTTATATCAGAGTTATTTCTGCTAGCTTCGGCTAACGGTTCAATTGCCAATACGAAAAGGGCCAGGCTAAGTGGGCATCCCTGTCTGCATCATCTAGACAGAGGAACCTGGGCAGAAGTGACTCCATTGGTGACAGTGTTAGCTTTAGGAGATTTGTAGAGTGATCGAATCAAGTCTATGAAAGCTACATCAAAACAGAAGTTCTCAAACACTCGAAATAAGTATGGCCATTTGACGCAGTCAAATGCCCTGGTGAATTTCTGTATTAACATCCAGTCTCCTACAAAAAAGTTCACATTTACCTTACATGTAGCACCTACCACTGAATTTCGGGATCCTTTCTCAAGCACATGATGTATATCTGCTTAGGCTATATTCAAACTTTCACTCCATGGTTTCAGTCCACACCTCCTGCTTGATTTCTGCTGTGCATGTTGTCTGCCAAAGTAATTTAACCCCACCCACATCTCTGAATAACAATAATATGTAATAAATAATTTACCTAATCCTAGTCAGTGTGCGTCACTTTCTGGGTAATCTAGTGAAGTTCATAACATATGATTAGACAGAAGTTTAATGAAATAATTGAATTTTTTCTTGGCTGTAGTCACATGGTACAGATGTTTTGTACGGTCCTTCTAGCTACTCATTCATCTTTATGTTTTCGCAGTTTTTATTGCAGTTGTAACAAGTGGACATTTTACACCACAGGGTAAAATAAGATAGGGTAAAGTGATAAATAGTAATAATGATCCTCAACATTTCAAAGTTTTATTGTATATTATACAACACCATTTTTATCCATTTTTTAAAATTACATTTTAGTATTTTATTATTGGAAGGTCTGCCTTTCTAATTCCTGTACAATTTAAGCATTTGTCAATTGAAGTACATTGAAGATAACTAAAAGTGAAACCACCTATGCTACCATAGGAACCACCTGGGATTCCCTAGCAACCACCTAGCAACACCCTATCAACCAGCTGGGATACCCGAGCAACTGGGATATTGTAGCAACCACCTCGCAACACCCTAGCAACACATGAGCAACAGCTGTACCTTGCTTATGCTGCACAATCATTCTGCATTTTCTTCAGGAAATGCATTCTTCTAGTTTTGACCATCAGCTTCTGATGTTGCCATTACAAATACTACAATACCCAGAATCTTGTATTCTTCTAGCCAATCATATATTCGAACCAAGCTGACCATTTTCCTTTGAACTGTCGCTCGCTCAATGTTTTTTGTTTTTTGCACCATTCTGCATAACCTCTTGAGACCTCTAGAGTGTTGTGAGTGAAAATCCCAAGAGATCAGCAGTTTCTGGAATACTCAAAACAGCCTTTCTGGTACCAACATCCATGCCAAGATCAAAGTCACAGAGATCACACACACGCACACACACACACAGTCTCCTCTGAAAGTTTTGGAATGGCAAGGTCCATTCTCTTGTTTTTGCTGTACAATGAAGACATTTGGGTTTGAGATCAAAAGAGGAATATATGACAATGGATCAGAATTTCAGCTTTCATTTGCTGATATATACATCTAGATGTATTAAATAACTTAGAATATGGTAAATTAAAGTAAATTAAAGTAAATAACACTTAATATTTAGTTGCATATCCCTTGTTTGCAATAAGTTCACCAATCTGGTGACCAACCGACCTCACCAAACTGTTGCATTGTTCTTTTGTAATGTTTTTCTAGACTTCTACCACAGCTTCTTTCAGTTGTTGTTTGTTTTGGGGGATTTCTCCCTTCAGTCTCCTCTTCAGGAGGTAAAATGCATGCTCAGTTGAGTTAAGGTCTGGTGATTGACTTGGCCAGTCTAAAACCTTCTACTTTTTCCCCCTGATTAAGTCCTTTGCTGTGTTGGCAATGTTTTAAGTCATTGTCTGCATGACGAAGTTCCTCCCAATAAGATTGGATGCATTTCTCTGTAAATTGGCAGACACAATGTTTCTGTAGACTCCTAATTTATTCTGCAACTACCCATCCTAATATCATCAATAAAGATTAATGAGCCTGTTCCAGAAGCATGCAAGCCTAAGCCATGACACTGCCTCCACTGTGCTTGACTGAACAGCTTGTATGTTTTGTAACATGAGCAGAATCTTTCTTTCTCCATAATTTGGCCTTTCCATCACTTTGGTAAATCTTAGAGGTTAATCTTGATTCCAAATTGTGGTGGGTAAATTGTGATAGCTTCACCCCTACCCTGTGGAGGCTGTTGGTTGTATCACTGACTGATGTTTTTGGGTTTTTCTTCACAGCTCTCACAATGCTTGTGTCATCAACTGCTGTTGTTTTCCTTGGCTGACCTGTTCATTGTGTAGTTGTTATTACACCAGTGATTTTTTTCCAGGACATTGTTGGATTGGATATGCCCAAGGCTTATGCAGCGGCTTGAATTGTCCTCTTTTATCCTTTTTAACAATAAATGCCATCTTCACAGGCAAAACCCAGGGCTCAGACCAAGAATAGACATTCAGAGCTATTAATTTTTAAACAATCAATCTAACAGGGCACACCTGGGCAACAAGAAACACCTGCCATTCACATGTTCCAATATCTTTATCACTTGAAAAATGGGTGGGTTCAAACAAAAGTTGCCAAATTCTAAGTTGTTTAAAACATCTAGATGTGCTCATATTCATCTTTTGATCTCAAACCCAAATGTCTTCAGTGTACAGCAAAAACAAAAGAATTGGCCTCATCATATATACACACATATATAAGACTGTATTTGTGTGAATTCAGCATTCCTATGAGTGCTAACTTTAGAGGAGCACATGGCTTTGTAGTGGGATGCTGAGATTTAAAATGCAGCTTTAATCCAAGAAAGAATCTATTTGTGAAATGTAGATCCTGCCCTGAATCAAGGTCTGTCTTCCTTCTCCATTATGATACTTTCTCACAATTAAGCAACCTACTGCCCATCTGCACCATCTAGAGAGGAGCAGGTATGCTGAAAGCATTTGTAATTCCTTAATTACACCTGAAGGTTTTTTTTGGGGTGGGTTTAATTAATAGTTAAACTTTTCCTCACAATTACTGAAGATAAACAAATGAATGAAACATTATAATCTAGATAATTCAGATTCTTATGAAAAGCTCCTTTCTGTTTTTGTTTTAAAACAAAAAGCAGTCTTTTTTTTTTTTTTTTTTTGGTAGGGTGTTAGAGGATGCTTTGCCATTGAGGAGCATGGGACCAACTTGTTTTTTTTTTTTTTTAGGCTGTTTCTCCCTGTTAAAACCCTGCAAGGCCACTTTAGTGACAGCATCTCTGATGGGCTAATGGAAGAGGTTGTGTGTGTGTGTGTGCGTGTGTGTTTATAATGCTATCCACTCTAACTGACTCTGACCTCTTTACAGGCATGAATTCCTTGAATGTTTGCAGGATCAAGTCATCTAATCGGTCTCTACCCAAACCTCAATGCACAATACCTCCAAGGGAGGGAGAGAAAATGAAGTGTAGAGTAGGTAAAGAAAAAAAAATG
The DNA here is from genome assembly GCF_027358585.1 of Pangasianodon hypophthalmus. Taxonomy (NCBI): domain Eukaryota; kingdom Metazoa; phylum Chordata; class Actinopteri; order Siluriformes; family Pangasiidae; genus Pangasianodon; species Pangasianodon hypophthalmus. The sequence goes on from NC_069717.1 coordinate 18,259,860, forward strand.
TGAGACTTGAAAAAGTGGAAGAAGACACTGAATATTCACTCTATTCTATATTGGCAAAGTTTCAGTCAGGGACAGCATTTATGATTTCACCATCCCAAACTTAACAAAACATAACAAAACAGCTATGGGAATTCTATGTATTCAAACAAAATAGCAGGCTTCTGGCCTAATTGTTGGGTCTTCAGTTTGAAATGACTCCCTGTTAAAATGTATTAGTTTCAACAAGTGTTACAGAAAATGCTGTGCAGTCTCATCCGATGTGGCATTATTCCAGAGGCTTTGCTCCCACAGACAGAATTCTGTTTGTGTCACCAAACAGCATTCCTATCACCCAAGAATCATAAGCCCCCTTCATCAGGCTAGTCTGGTTCCTTTTTGCCACAGCAGTGATTCATAATTTTAGCTCCGTCACACATGCATAGGTAATAGTCTGGCACAGCTGATGCAAAAAGACTATAGCTCAAAGACCCTGGAGCTTTGAGAAATATTTGAGGATCAGTCAGTGATCCGTTCACAGAGCATGGATTCATTATAGATGAGGTTGGGCCTCAATCAGCACACAAAGTCACTTACAGCATGTTGGGATTATTAATTTTGTAGTCAGAAACAGAGATAGAGAGAGATGGGGAGAAAAAAGAATGATGATAAGGGGATAGGAGGAAAGGAAGATGTAGAGAATGAAAGAATGAAGGTGAAGTATCAAGACCAATGAGTTAAAAGATAGAGAGGGTGCACTGTATAATGGACACTTCCTTCCATCAAGAGTTTACCAATATGCCATCCAAAATGGGAAACAGTAACCTATGCCATTATGCATAGAATGTAAAATTGTATACATATATATTTTTGGCTGTATGTGACTATATACTTTATAACACATTCGAACTAGCACTATTAGTTGGATCTACTGCTGACCACAGGCCCATGAGCATTTGTTTACAATGAGAGTGAGACGAGAGTGCAGACTTATGAGAATGGGCTCCCATTAACATTTATGGCATTTGGCAGACGCCCTTATCCACGGCGACTTACATTTATCTCATTTATACAATGGTGCAGTTGAGGGTTAAGGGCCTTGCACAAGGGCCCAGCAGTGGCAACCAGCAGTGCTGGGATTTGAATTCATGACCTTCTAATCAGTTGGCCAACGTCTTAACCACTGAGCTACTATGATCTTCTACGGGCTAGTTCTCCAAAATAATGCTTGGTTGAATGAACAAAGTCTATGAATTGGGGACTACTGATCGATAAAAGATTTACTGAAACATAGTGACTTCAGCGAAAGTACCTGAGGTGCCATTTTTAGCCAGAAATAAAGCTCTAAATTTGGCTAAAATACCCAATATCTGCAGCCTCTTTCTCAAGCACTTTAGATCACAGCGGTTAGTGAAGAGCTCTTTTTAACAGTTATAACAAGGCAAATGTCAGTCATTGCAATCCAGTGCCGTAGGGTTATCGGTCACTTCACAAGTGTAATGTGATGTGATGTGACTGATAACCCAGTGTTCAGTGTAAACAAAATCTATTCAATCAACCTTACATGACATACACAAACACTGAATGACACTTTGAAGACATTAATGTAACAGTTTGGCAGAGAATGTTGGGTAATATGCAAGTGAAACAGACAATCTATGATTGAATGATGAGTCAGCATGATTGCAACAATATGTATCAATTGAAGCATGAATCTCCACCATCAGAAAACTCACTGAGCAATGAGTTTCATCATGGGTCTTTGCCAGTAAAGAGCAGCAAGCTTCTGCTGAAATAAACATGCATGAAAAGAAGCCAACTATGGATAAACATAAATATATACAGTCCCCTCTGAAAGTACTGGAATGGCTAGGCCAATTCTTTTGTTTTTGGTGATACACTAAAGACATTTTGAGATCAAAAGATGTATATGAGATGATCAAGTTTGAGATCAAAAGATGTATATGAGATGATAGATCAAAATTTCAGCTTTCATTTCCTGAAGTGTACATCTAGATGTGTTAAACAACTTAGAACATGGCACCTTTATTTGAGCCCACCCATTTTTCAAGTGATCAAAAATATTGGAACACTTTAAATTATTGCCAATATTGAGTTTGATTATTTTATTTAATTTAACGTAACATTAAGTTACTTACTTACAACAATAACGCTTCAGGTTGTTAACAATATTATACACAAATTTGCCTGCACTCTGACCATATGTGAGTTTGATTGTATAGATACAGCAAAGATGAAATTGATGAATAAGTGCATGCACATGTTCTTTAAGCAGATTTTATGCTTGCAACTTTGATGAATAAGGGCCATTAAATTCACCTCATGACAATGATGTTGATTGCAATAGTGATTATCACTCACATTAGTCACAGAATATAATCTTTAAAATAGGTTAATAAATGTGAGACGGAAATTGATTAAATCTTAATGTGACTGCATGGGGGCTAATAATTTGTTCTATTGATAAGGCACTGCCACAGATATGTGATGTTTTTCTGTGATGCAGGAACTAAAATTCAGCCAATGGTTATATTCTGTTACACTCAAACACAGTCTCTTTGGTAGCTAACAATTTTGATTTCTGGGAAAAAAAACTGTTCTGTAAGTGCCACCTGTCACTTTTGTTTTTCACCAACACAAAAGGGGGCTTGGTATATTACATAGTATTCTGCCAGGGTATTTCTTTTCTCTTCCTCATTCTTATTCTCCTCTCTCCAGATCTGTGCCATTAGTGGAAATCAAATGCTGTTAACTACTGTTTCATTGAGCTTTGATTCAAGCCACTTGAAAAAGAACTAGTTGTTTTATTCTTTGTACGCACAAAAGAATCCATTAACAAAATATTCACACATAGTGGATAGATTCATAACTTTATTTGACACCAATATACATAGCCATATTCCTTTTGACAGCACAGCACAAAAGCAACTCTTACTGTTAACACTCTATCTCAGCGTGAAGCTCCATGTATGACACAGTATCAGTTTATTACTAAGTAGGTGGGCTTGACAAAAATATATGAATGTAGTACCTGTGATATAAAATATGAATATAGGTTCTACATATCAGATCATCTATTATTCCTTAAAGAAATTCCCATTGGCTTCCCGAACACTTTTAATGTTTAATGTGACAGCTATTTAATATGTCACTATATCGTGGTGAAGTAATGGTGGCACAAGAAAAATATTAAATTATACTTTGAAATGTGACAGGAAGTGATGGGCAGATTTAAAAGTCTTATTTGTTTTAGTTCTAGTGATAATAGCCACTGATGCTAAAAGAGTCGTTTGTGTATATATATATATATATATATATATATATATATATATATATATATATATACAGTTGTGCTCAAAATTATTCATACCCTTGGTATTTTTATAGTGTTTTTGAGTCGGCTTCTGTGATGAATGAGTTTTATAATACTTTCATATATTTAATATGTGACAAACAACTGAAAGAATAACAACATGTGATATTTCAAGAAATATGACATTTCATGGGTTTTTATTGACAAATATTCAAAAATCACCATGTTCAGAATTATTCATACCCTTTATATTACAATGTTTCAATAATCAATAGAAAAGCCTTTGTTCTTAATGACGGCCTGCAAACGCTTCTTGTAGGTCTCCATAAGATTTCTACAGGTCTGTTGCAGAATGTTTCCCCACTCTTCCTTCGCAAAAGCCTCCAGTTGTTGAAGACTGGAAGGCTTCCTAGCCCTAACCTGGATCTTCAACTCTCTCCACAAATTCTCAGTTGGGTTCAGGTCAGGGCTCTGACTTGGCCACTCACGAACATTTATGTTGTTGTCCCTGAACCATTGTTTGACCACTCACGCCATATGCTTCGGGTCATTATTCTGCTGGTAGGTCCAATTTTCTGGCAGGTTGAGCTTGTGTGCTGACGCCACCAGGTTTTCATCAAGAATCTTGAGATAGTCCTCCTTTTTCATGATACCATCTATCTTAACAAGGTTCCCTGTACCACTGGCAGAGAAGCATCCCCATAGCATGATGTGACCACCACCGTGCTTGACCGTTGGGACGGTATTCTTAGGATTGAAGGCTTCTCCCTTCTTAGGTCAAACATATGCAACATCCATATGTCCAAAGAGCTCCAGTTTAGTCTCATCTGACCAGAGGATGGATGACCAGAAGTTTGGATCTCTATCTAGGTGACCCCTCACAAAGGCCAGGCGCACATCCCAGTGTCTCTGGGTAAGGAGTGGTGTCCTTCTGGGGCGATGTCCACGGAGAACACCCAGAATTCACTGAACGGTGGATCTTGATACCGTCTCCCCTGCTTGGTTGAGGGTGTCTATTAGAGCTTTGGTGGTGATACGGGGGTTGTTGTTTGCATCGCGACAGATCTTTCTAGCGAAAAATCTAGAGGATACTTTGCGCTTCCTGCCATGCCCATCCAGGTTTTTGACAGTGTTGAACATCTTGAACTTCTTGATGATACTCTGTCCGGTTGATACAGGGACATCCACGTCTTTCGAAATGGCCTTGTAGCCTTTGCCTCCACTATGGGCATTGACAACACGCGTACAAAGATCATGACTGAGTTCTTTCTTCTTGGCCATGGTGACATTGACTGAGAATAATTAAAGCTTTGCCCGCTTAATTATACTTTACAGAGCAGGTGTTAAACATTATTAGGCCTTAATTGATTAGACCTAAATTGATTAAATTGATTATAGTCACTGGAGTGTGAAACCATGTGCACTTTCACAAAAGAAGGATTTTTTTCTGAGATTGGGAATAGGGTATGATTAATTTTGAACAGGCTCAAAAGAGAATCTCTGGCCATATCTATTGGTATACAAATGAAGTTTAGCTAACACATATGTGGGGTTGTGCATAGCAACTAATATATATTGAATACAATGGTATTCAATATATATTAGTTGCAAACTCGCCAAAGTAGTTTTTATAAATGAAAACAATTAAAAAGTATTGATTTGTCCAAGGGGTATGAATAGTTTTGAGCACAACTGTATACATGCACATATATATATTACACACCAATCAGCCATAACATTAAAACCATCTTGCCTAATACTGTGTGGGTCCCCCTTCTGCCTACAAAACAGCTCTGACCTGTAAATGTGCCCTGCCACACTGCAAAAATTGTTCAGGAATGGTATGAGGAACATGACAAAGTGTTCAAGGTGTTGACTTGGCCTTCAAATTCCCCAGATCTGAATCTGATCGAGCATCTGTGGGATGTGCATGGCAAACAAGTCTGATCCATGGAGGCCCCAACTCACAACTTACAGGACTTAAAGGATCTGCTGCTAACATCTTGGCACCAGATACCACAGAACATCTTCAGAGGTCTTGTGGAGTCCATGCCTCAAGGGGACATAGTTGTTTTGGTGGCACAAGGGGGACCTACAATATTATATATATATATATATATATATATATATATATATATATATATATATATTATATACATATATATATATATATATATATATATACACACTGACGAAACATTTTTACGAACATTATACTAACGCTGAGTAGAGCCTCCCTTTACTCTCAAAACAGCCTCAAATCTTCAAAGATGTTGGAAAGATGTTGGAAACATTCCTCTGAGATGGCATAACACAATTCCTGCAGAATTTTCAGGTACACTGTCCTGCTGCAAATCTCCCATTCTACCACATCCCAAAGGTGTTCTATTAGATTCAGATCTGGTGAAAGGGAAAGCCACTGAAGAGCACTGAACTCATTGTCATGCTCATGAAACCAGTTTGAAATGACTTTTCTTTGTGACATGGTGCTTTATCATGCTGGAAGTAACCATTAGAAGATGGGTAAATTGTGACCATGAAGTGAAGCACATGGTCAGCAACATACTCAAATAGGCTGTGGCACACAAGCAATGATTGACTGGTATTAATAGTATTAATTGGTATAATGGTATTAATTAATCTGCACAACATTACATTACCTCCACCACCCTGGACTGTTGACACAAGGCAGGTTGGGTCCGTGGATTCATGCTGTTGGCGCCAAATTCTGACCCTACCATCTGTGTGCGTCAGCAGAAATCGAGATTCATCAGACCAAGCTACGTTTTTCCAGTCTTCAGCTGTCCAGTTTTGGTGAGCCTGGGTCCACTGCAGCCTCAGCTTTCTGTTCTAGGCTGGCAGACATGGAACCCGACGTGGTCTTCTGCTGTTCTAGCCCATCTGCCTCAAGATTTGACATGTTATGCATTCTGAGATGCTTTTCTGCTCTCCACAATTGTACAGAGTGGTTATCTGAGTTACTGTAGCCTTTCTGTCAGCTCAAACCAGTCTGGCCGTTCTCCATTGACCTCTCTCATCAACAAGGCGTTCATGTCCGTAGAACTGCTGCTCTACGGCATAAAGAAAATGTTTTTTCTTTATTGCGCCATTCTCCAGAGACTGTTGTGAGAGAAAATCCCACAAGATAAGTAGTTACAGAAATACTCAAACCATCCCACCTGGCACCACCAATCATGCCACAGTCAAAATCACAGATATCCAGTTTTTCCCCATTCTGATGGTTGATGTGAACACCCGAAGCTGCCGGCCCGTATCTCCATGATTTTATGCATTGCACTGCTGTGACACAGTTGGCTGGTTAGATAAGTGCATGAGTGAGTAGGTGTACAGGTGTTCCTAATAAAGTGCTCTGTGAGTCTATATACAATCAGTCTCATCCAATCCGCCAATCATGTGGCTGCAGCGCAATGTATGAAATCATGCAGTTATAGTTAAAGAGCTTCAAGTAATGTTAACATCAAACATCCGAATGATGAAAAAATGTTCTCAGTTACTCTGAATGTGGCATGGTTGTTGGTAACAGATGGGCTGGTTTGAGTATTTCAGAAACTGGTGATCTCAAAGTCAAAGTCCTTATTTGTCGTTTGCACAGTTGACACATGGAAAACTACACATTGAAATTGTGCAGCTCCACTAACTTGTGGCAGCTCTACTAACAACTACTGGACATATATTAATATATAGCAAGATAGTGGATAACTTACTTTAAACAAAATATACACAGGACAAAAACCTATCAACATACAAAAACAGATTAAGTTGTATAGTAGTATAGTACTGGTAAGTAGTTTACATAGTAAGTGTCCAATGTCCAAGTAGTGAAAATACTGTGCATGTGCAAAAATATGGTAGTGCAATATGCTGTGATTGAGTGTTTAAGAGTCTGATGGCCTTGGGAAAGCAACTGCTTCTGAGTCGATTTTTATGCACCCCCGGATGCTCTGGTAGTGCCTGCCAGATGGAATCAGCTGAAAGAGCGAATGTCATGGGTGTCTTCTGTCCTGGATGATCTTTTTGGCTCTTCTCAGACACCTTTTCAGGTAAATGACCTGTAGAGGGGGCAGTTTCCTACTGGTAATGAGCTCAGCTGATCTCACCACTCTCTGTATGTCCCTGCTTTTACCAGTGGAACAGCTGCTCCACCAGGCTATGATGCAGCCACTGAGAATGCTCTCAATGGTGCAATGATAAAAGTTGTAGCGAATGTTTGGGTCCATTCCAAACCATCTCACTTTTTGCAGGAAGTGTAGACACTGCTGGGATGTTCTCACCACTGTGTGAGTGTGGAAAGACCATTTGAGGTTGTTCGAAATGTGGATGCCAAGGAATTTAAAACTGCAAACTGTTTCCACCTCTGTTCCATTGATATGAACAGGGACATGCTTACCCTCCTGTCTCATCCTGTAGCTCACAATCATCTCCTTTGCTTTGCTGACAGTCAGGGAGAGGTTGTTGTCTGAGCACCCAGTAGCCAAGGCTCTGACGTCCTCTCTGTATGCCATCTAAACACCATCCAAGATAAGACCTATAATGGTGATGTCATCGACAAATTTAAGAATGATATTTGTGCTGTGCTCTGCTACAATATAATCTGTAAACAGATAGTACAGGAAGGGGCTGAGCACACAGCTTTGGGGAGCTTCTGTTCAGAGAATGAGAGAGGAGGATGTGAGACTGCCAAATTTGGACCACCTGTGCCCTACCTGTCAGAAAGTCCAGGTCCAGACCCAGGTCCTGTAGCTCAGTAGTGAGCTTGGTGGGAATGATATTATTAAATGCAGAGCTGTAGTCAATGAACAGCATCCTCACATAGTTGTTCTTCCCCACCAGGTGGCTATGGCTGTATGCAGTGCCAGGGTGATGGTGTTGTCAGTGGACCTACTGGTGTGGTACACAAATTGCATGGGGTTTAATGTGGTAGGCAGGAAGGAGCAGGGAGGAGCAAATGAAGGATTTGACCATTAAAGCATTTGATAACAATGTAGGTTAGTGCCACAGAGTATTAGTCATTCAAACAGGAGATGGTGGATTTCTTGGGGTCTGGCACAATGATTATCTTCTTAAAGCAAGTGAGGACCACAGATAGACCAAGTGACAGATTGAAAATACCTCTGCTAGCTGGTCAGGACACTGCTGTGGATGCCGTCAGGTGTTGGCGCTTTCCTGGAATTGACTTTCTTGAAGGATTGTCTCACAAATGCTGGGATTAGAGCTAGCGTGGAGGTATTTGGGTCAGCTGGAAGCTTCACAGCTGTGGAAGTGTTGCTTACCTCAAAACTAGCCTAGAAGTTATTGAGCTCATCTGGTAGTGAGGCAGAGGGTTCACAGTGGCTGTTTTTTATGGCTGGCTCCCTTTGTACTCTGTGATAGCATGCAGACTACTCCACATGCACTGGATTTCAGAGCTTTGGTAGTGAGATTCCACACTGTCCCTACAGCTCCTCTTGATGGCTGGCTGATGGTCACTAATGACAGAATCTGCATAAAGTTTGATGTCTTCCTCTCCTGCTTCTCAGCACAGCTCCCAGTCTGTGGTTTCAAAGCGGGCCTTAAGCATGCTACTGAATTCCTTGTTCCACTGTTGGATCATTTTGCAAAGTAGAGTTTCCTGTTTTAGCCTTTGTTTGTAATTTGGCAGCGGGAGAATTCTGTTGTGATCTGAGTTACCAAAAGTTTGTTACAGTCCAGAGTCTGTTGACAGTGTGTGGGAAAGTCAATGTATTGGTAATATTTAAGTAGAACTTTCTTCATCTTCACCCTGTTGAAGTCCCCAACAACAATGAATGCTGTCTCAGGATGTGAATTCTTTAGTCTGTTTATTATGCCATAGAGATAGTCCAGTGCATATTAGAATGACTTAACTGAATTCCCTGGATGTACCTTCATGGTAAAAAGTTCCAGGTTTGGACAACAATAATTTTCTAAAACAGGGAGTGGATGGTGGCTAGTAGAATGTTGGGGAGAGAAGAGTTGAAATGGCTCTTTTGTATTCGGCACAGAATGCCAGGACCCTTACCTCTCTTGGTCCATTTCTTCGGGTGTGTTTGTAAACAAAGATATCCAGTAAGTAGCATTTCTGTGGGCTGAAATTCATTGTTGATGAGTCAGAGTAGAATGGCCAGACTGGTTTGAGTTGACAGGAAGGCTACGGTGACTCAAACAACCACTCTTTATTACCATAGTGAGCATAAAAGCATCTCAGAATGCACATGTTCAACTTTGAGCAGAGGTGCTACAACACAAGACCACATTGGGTTCGACTCCTGTCAGTCAAGAATGGGAATCTTGACAGTTGAAGATTGGAAAAAGTCCAGGGTAGCATAAAACTAATGCTCTTGACCTGTATATGCATTATTTTATTTTTTATGCTGCTGCCACATGATTTGCTTATTGGATAAATACAGCTTACATGAGAGAGCAGGGATAGATGTGTTCCCCTTAAAGTGGCCCATTAAAGTGGCTGGCATATACTTTATGACATATCTATTCCTGATACATCTTATTGCACTAAAACATGTTTATGATGTGCAGGGTATGTGCATTGTTTAGAGAAAAAGGAAGAGGCCATCATGTTACTAGAGTCCTTTGCTAAGATATTTACACACATTACATAGTCAGATATGTAGTGTGTGAAAAAAAACAACTGAAATATTTTGCTGGGGTGAAATTTTTGCTCCTTAGTTCCACTGAAGGGAAATTGTAATGCAACAGCGCTCCAGGACTGTTTAATACCAACTTTATGGCAACAGTTTGGGGAAGGCCAACAAATAGGTGTGATGGCCAGATATCCACAGACTTTTAGCCATATAATGTATTTGCTTTCCAAAAGTGGTGCTATATTCTTAATCTCGATGCACCTGAGGTTAGGTGAGGATTTTTAGGGTCTGAGAGTTTGCCTTTCCATTTTGATGGTGTCTAGTGTCATTACTTATCTATTTCAGTGGCAAGAAAGGGACATATTGTATTGAGGGAAGAGGAAGAAGTAAAAAGAAAAGATAGTACAGGAAAGAAATAGAGAGAATGAGGGAGTGGAAGTCCAGGAGTGACAGAGAGGAAAAAGAGAAATATGACCTGAAATGATAGCTAAACTCACAAGCAAACAAAGCAGTATCTTTATTTGCAAACACTGGCTACTAGTAAATTTTTTCCCTAGCTGCCATAGATCTTTACAGTTTACATGGTTAATTTGGGTATATTTAAGCTGACAGATATAGCTGGTGGGTGAATTCCTGGTGCTGTTGGGTTAAGCAGCCAGTAATGTGCATGCCATTTTTGTGATGGCGAAAAGGACCTACTTATATATGTATCCCCTTCACACAGTTGCCTCAGTGCTGCTGCCTGTATTTATCAGCATGTTTTACTGGCCTAAATCATGGCACTTTTACACCCATCTGCTCTGGCTTGGGACTTTACTCAGAGCCTTTCAGATGCATTAATCTAAGTAATGTGTTTTTTTAGATATATTTATTTGACCACTTGTCATACACATTCATATATAATTCTCTGCAATGAATTATCTGTATGGCTACACCATACAGATTTGACAAAAGATGCAGTAAGCATGTCTGCAAAGGCCTGTAAGCTGTTAACCAGCAAACGGTTTGTGTGCAAAATGAAAGAGTACACCATGTCTGGTGTTAAAACCAAATACCAAAGCCACAGAGATATCACCCTACTCACCCATAAACAGAAGACAATAGTAATATCATAAATGCTATTTACTTTTGTATTCCTTTTTAGAATAAGTCCCTACCCCCTGCCCTACTGGAAGGATATTGAACCCATTCACAGAGGCCATCTTAACCAAAGCTTATTAAAAAGATGGACACAGTGGTTAAGCTTACTTATTTTTCCCACCCAGACTGCAATTGCCAACACAAGGTAGTGAACATCAGTGCGACTAGGAGAGGGAAAGGAGCTAAAGAGAAGACATAAAAAAGACAGAGATTTGTATTCTGAGTTAAGTGTGTGTAGTGAGGAGGAGTTACCAAATTTGTGCACATCAGACCTCAGGCTCTGACAATTACACGTATGATGCATGCACATTGCTGAGTATAGTAGAGAATGGTGTCTTAGCTACATGGCTGTGGCTGAGTGTCACTGTCTGAAAAATCGGTGTAACCACAATATTTCACACTGAAACCCATGGAACTCATATTATTAACTCTTTCTACCAGAGGTCAATAAATGGAATTTCTGCCTGTTTTGGGGGTGCCCGTGTTCAGCATTGAATTTATTTGTGATGTCACATTCCTCAGTAGTGGTTAATAGCTCATATGAAAGTAGCACAATTAGGGCTTTAAGAATTTGTAGTTTTTTGTAAGTATTTCTTTTTTACCTAGCCTAATAGGTTTAATAGTTATGCTTTTATTGTGGCAGTTGTAGAGTGTTTTACTATCAAAAAAGCTTTAATTGTGCTGTATCTCTGTACCAAAGCAATTTTGGAGAAGTGTGAATTTATTGCTCAGCGGGGGGCTCACACCCCTCCAATTTACTATTGCCCTGCTCACCAGCAGCTAAACACAGAGTCATGATACTCTATACACAGAAACCCAACAGTGTCTTTACTAATCTTATAACAGACCTGCGCCAATAAAATGATTAATTTGTTTATACTGATTGCAAATGTCTGATAAGTCAATTTCAGTGTACTGTGAGAAAGGGTTAAACTGGGAAATTTGCAGTGGTCATGTGATCAATGTGATTATCCTTTCTGTGCCCTGTTCATGACAATTAGCCCATGTAATTGAGGCTAAGTTTACATACACCTAGGCTAAAGACATTCAAACAACATTTTTCACAACTCCACACATTTCATGTTACCATACATTTACAGTGTTAAGTCAATTAGGGTATCTACTTTATTTCCATAAAAGGTCATTTCAAAATAAAGCTAAGACACAGATTTATTTTAGCTTTTATTTTCTATATCAGATTTTCAGTCAGTCAGAACTTTACTTACATTTTGTTAGTATTTGGTGGCATTGTCTTTTAATTGCTTGAACTTCAATCAAACGCTAGGAGTAGCCTTCCACAATTTTTGCTTATTCTTCCTGATTAGAACTGGTGTAATTCAGTCAGGTTTGTGGGCCTCCTTGCTCAGACATGCATTTTCAGTTGAATACTTTTAATTGGTTGTTTTTAAGCCATTTTGTTACAACTTTGGGGGGTATGCTTAGGATCACTGTCCTGCTGGAAGACCCAGCCTGCCACCAACTTTTAACTTAGCAGACGTCTTCCTGTGTTGGTTCAGTATTTCTAGATAATCCTTCTTCCACTTGAAGCCATCTATTTTCTGCAGTGCACCAATCACCTTTCCATCAAAACACCCACAGAACCCAAAGAACATGATGCTGCCATCCCCATGCTTCACATTTGGGTCATTATGATCATTATGACCAAACAGTTCAATTTTTGTTTCATTTGACCAGTGAATAAGGCTAGGTCTTCAATCTGGTGATCAATTGCAAACTTCAGTCTGGCTGTTTTGTGCTGGTCTTGGAGTAGGGGCTTCTTCCTTGCATGACAGCCATGGCAGGCCAAGGCGATGTAGGATTCTCTTAATGGTGGATATACATACTTTGGCACCTGATGCCTCCAACTCCATCACCAGTTCCTTTGTTGTCTCAGGGATTTGGACTTGTGGAGGTTTATGATTTTTCTGAGGTCTTGGCTGAGTTGCTTGGATTTTCCCATGGAATCAAGGGCAAAAAGGCACTGGTTCTTAAATACAGCCACACATGCACTCCTAATTATGACAATTGGCCAGTCAGAAGCTTCTCCAAGTCATTACATCAATTTCTGAATGTAAAAATGCATTTCAGAATATAAACTTTTGACCTGTTGGAATTCTGATATAGTTAATTAAAGCTGAAATAAATCTGGCTCTAACTAAATGTTTTAAAATGACCTCTGCTATGAACAAAAAAAAGATGCCAAAAGACATGTTTGGTAACATGAAATGTGAAAATTAGTAAAATGAGTTGTGAAGAACTGAGATTGAATATTTTTAGCCTAGTTGAATGTAAACTTCTAGCCTCAACTGTATATATTTGCAGTATATTAGATTACTATTATATGATTATGTGAATTGTTGCTTTCTCATTCATACATTGTCATATGAGTCTAAACTTTATTATATTTTTAAACATTTATTTATCGTTTCTTGCTTTGATGCTACATTGTATTGCAGTTGACAGCAAAGTGAAAAAATTTATTTGCTTTATATTCTGTAAAGTGAGAAAGTCTCAGAATCTCTCAATGGGCCATATTCCTATACATCATGCTAATTTCAAAGGGGAGTGCAATTTCACAAACATTTAGAAGCTCATGAATTGATAAGTGCTTGGCAGCCTAAATGCTAGCTTCTTTAAGTAGCAAGAGAGTAGTGGTAAGGGAAAAAGAAGTACAGTTTTTAAGTGTAATACCATACATTTGACTCGCTTTACACTGTCTGGCAGGTCATTTGTGCAAAAATATACTATACATGTAAAAAAGGTAATGGTAAAGCTATCTGAAAAGGTCAGCTGCTACTGCACTTCCCTTCATGTTATACAGTGAAAAATACAGATCAGATCAGAAGAAAATTTAAAGCTTGAAATTAGTAAAAAAAAAAAAAGTCTAGAAATAGGTAAATATGTAATCTTATATATGGTTTATTGAAATTTTATAATAGAAAATACTAGATATATTCAATATATTTCCAATTCCTAAGATGTCATTTTTTTAAGTGAACCATTGTACTGGCTATTGTATAGGTGCTGTTGTTGTGATGAGCATGTGTACTCTCATTAACCTAAAAGCTCATTAGAACTGACCCTTTGTATCTGTGTGATGAGGCAGTGCATATCAACCCCAATGTGTATCATGTCAACATAATCCAATCCTCACTTGAGACAAAAGCACTGAGGTGACACTGCATGTCCACCCTTGCTGTGAGCAACAAAACACCCTCTTGTCTAATGCCTTCCCCTCCGATTATAGCTGCAACTGTTAATTACTGTAATTAGCTAAGAAAGCCCTCCCCCTCCCTTCACATCCTCTCCATTTTCAGGAAGTAATTTTCACTTTCTTTTGGAAACAAGGAGTGCATTTCATGTTGTACGGATTGAAATTTGAAGACCTAATGCTTTTGTGAATACTGGAGCTGTAAAATCTGTACTCATACACCTTGTGCATACAAGCAAGTCATTCTTATTGCGTTGCTTCATTTAAACAGTTCATTTGGAAGAGATGGAACTTTGTTGGTGTTGGTGTAATCATGCAGTCTAGGTTTGCTTTCTCTTGTAACGACATATCTCTTGCTATTAGTTGGGCTGTTGTTACCAAAGTATTCATTGTAGTTACTGAATTATGCTTTAAGATGAATAACTGGAAAATAAGCAGAGACTTCTTTTCCATTTTTTGACATTTTTCCATGCATTTTACCAAACATCTGTAAATGAAAATATTGTGCATGTACATTCTAATGTGATTAAAAACATTCCTCTCTCTGCCTCATTTTAAGCACTGGCCTGTTTGTGTCAACTTTGGTACCCACTCATGCTTTGATTCCTGTTAGTTTGCTGGTAGCAGTGCAGAGTACTATGGTTGTTACCAATCAGAGTGCCCATTGAGACATGCTGACTCTTTTTGGGAAGCTGCAGTGCTTTGTTGTCCTCATCCTTATCTATTAACTAGTGTCTCATTGTAGTTCCTGAAGTAGTGGATTAGCAGCATGTGTGAGTGCAGAAAGAGGGGAGTGACATTCGGAGTACGTGAAAGACAGCCCCTATATCTTAGTCAGATTGAGTGTCAGCAAGTGGGTTTGCCTTCTTTCTGTAATTGGGGCTCTGTAGGTACCCAGCCTCAAGATGCACAAGACAAGACATTGTTAATATGCAATTTGGAGGAGTATTCTTCTCCAGGGGAAAAAGACACAGCGTTTAGAGTGTGTGTGTGTGTCTCTCTCTCTCTCTTTCTCTCTCTCTCTCTCTCTCTCCACTTGCTTTATGCTTGAGGCAGTGGAAATATTTGCCATGGTTCCACTGTAGTCAAATCTAAATGATGGACTGTCAAGTCTGGTGCAGAGGATGCTAGTGCAAAAAGTAATTTCTTTGGCACTGAATCACAGCCAGCTGTATGTTTTTGAAGCTGCTTTTGTTGTGTATCAACACACCCTCACACATGCGGGCATACAAACATGCAGATGCTCCAACTCTCACATGTCCACCTCTTGTGAATAATAACTTGGTGCGTGCAGTGTATATCAAGCTTTGAGAAATGAAAATGAAAGGCATAGGGCATTCTGGAATTAATGAGTACATATTGCACTCACTTTGATTAACCCTCTACCTGTGGAGGAATGGCCTGTGTGTATGTGTGGTAAGGTCCATATAAATGGGAATATGTGTGCTATATAATATTGTAAATAATATTGAATAATATTAATACAATACAAATAATACTGCAGAACCTGCCATCTGTGTGTGTGTGTGTGTGTGTGTGTGTGAGCGAGTGAGTGAGCGAGTGACCTGGTTTTACACACTTCTTTGTTGTCTAATTAGGTGGCAATGAAGGAGACTGAAGTGGCTAGCATGGATTAGTTGCCTTTGGGTATTTTAAGTGGCTTTCAGTGTCACATTTCTTGGGGTGTGCATTAAGAAGCACACTACCTTGGCCACAAATGAAGGCCAGCAGCTTAATAAGACAAGAACAGATGACCCAACAAAATATTTACATGAAATATGAGGAATAATAAGTAATAAATTGATAGAGTGAAATTGTAAATTTAAAATTTAGGAGCATATCACTGTGCTTATAGTATAATACATGGTGAGTTAATATGCAGGTCTTTGGATTATGAATGATCAGTAAAACTGATTTTTGGATGTAAAGATGTAAAAATATGGAGTGCACTCTTTACGGCAGTCTGATGGCCTTCTGCACTGTACGTAAAAATAGATTGATGTTTGCTTTGGAGTCATTGAGTAGCACCTAATTATAGACACAGATTAAACAAATAATTAAATAATGGTAAGTCTAGGAGGACTTGCAGACCCCTAAAAATGCCTTACTAGGTACTCTCCAAATGTATTGGAATGGCAAGGCCAATTTCTTTTGTTTTTGCTATGCACTGAAGACATTTGGATTTTAGATCAAAAGATGAATATGAGACGAATGATCATAGGTAGAACTTCAACTTTCATTTCCTGATATTTACATTTAGATGGTTGTGTTAAAAAACCTAGAACATGGCACCTTTTGTTTGAACACAACTATTTTTCAAGTGATCAAAATATTAGAACATGTGACTGACAGGTGTTTCTTGTTGCCTAGGTGTGCCCTGTTAGATTAATTGTTTAAACAAGTAATAGCTCAGAATGGCTACTCATGGTTTGAACCTTAGGTTTCACCTGTGAAGACTGCATTTGTTAAAAAAGGATAAGCTAACGTGAAGACCAGAAAGCTGTCTATGAGAGAAAAGCAAGCCATTTTGAAGCTGAGCAGAGAAGATCGATCAGAGCATTGGTCGTAGCCACTACAACAATTTGGAAAGTCCTGAAAAAGAAAGAAACAACTGATGTACTAACAACCAGACATGGACCAGGTCAGCCAAGGAAAACAACAGCAGTTCGTGAGGAAAAACCCAAAAACAAAGTCAGTGACATCACCAACAACCTCCACAGGGCAGGGACGAAGGTATCACAATCTGCCGTTAGAAGACGACTTTGAGAACAGAAATATAGAGGCTATACCACAAGATGCAAAACACTTATCAGCAGTAAGAATCGTTAGGCCAGATTGGAATTCACAAAGAAATACAGTCATGATCCATAAAAGTTTGGGAAACAAGATTAACCTCTACCAAAGTAATGCAAAAGTCAAAGTGTTGAGAAAGAAAGGATCTACCATGATCCAAAACATACTAGCTCATTGGTCTAGCACAGTGGAGGAAGTGTCATGGCTTGGGCTTGTATGGCTACTCCTGGAACGAGCTCACTAGTCTTTATTGTTGATGTAGCTCATGATGGTAGCAGCAGGATGAATTCAGAAGTCTACAGAAACATTCTGTCTGCCAATTTACAGAGAAATGTACCCATTATAATTGGGAGAAACTTTGTCATGCAGTAAGACAATGACCGAAAACACACTGCCAACACAACGTCTCCAGGTTACGTATGTAACCATGGTTCCCCGAGGGAACGAGACGCTGCGTCATGAAACGCTATGGGAATGCCCCTGCGTGACGGCGCTCTGAATCACATGTCTCATCCGTCCAATGGATGGGCGAGACGTCACGGGCGGGGTGACGTAGCGATCCGGAAGCATAAAAGCCCGAGCGGCGAGCCCCGCGTTAGCTTACTGGAAAATGAAGCAAGCGCCGCAGGGACGCCGGAAGTGTGGCACCGAGACGCAGTGTCTCGTTCCCTCGGGGAACCATGGTTACATACGTAACCTGGAGAAGTTCCCCTTCAGGAACTCGAGCTGCATCACGAAACGCTATGGGAACGAGTATACCCACGCCGCCAGACTTACAAGTCCCTGCCTCCAGGAGGAGGCAAGCCTAAGGCACAAGGACAGAGGAGCCGGGAGTGGCTCGCATATCCAGGTCATAAAACCTGGCAAAGGTCAGGGGCTGAGGGTCTGCTTAGAAGCAGGAAAACCCCACTTAGGGGGACCAAAGCACACAAGCAATTGGTCCGCCTTTCTCCACAGGGCAGTTCTGTGGACGTACGCGTCCAGTGCTCGCACTGGACACATACAATTGAGCTTCCGATGGTCGGGCTCCCTGAAGGGAGGAGGAAAGAAAGCCTGCAGCACAACCGGCCGTGGTGCCGAGGAGGGGACTTTCGGTATGTACCCCGCTCGGGGGTGCATGAACGCTTTGGCCAACCCAGGCGCAAAGTCTAAATAGGAAGGGGCCACAGAGAGGGCCTGAAGATCCCCAACTCTCCTAAGAGAGGAAATTGCCAAGAGAAAGGCAGTTTTTAACATCAGAAGACGGTCCGAAATCTCCTCAATGGGCTCAAAGGGGGGTTTGCAGAGAGCCTCTAAAACCATGGCCAGGTCCCACGAGGGGACCCGAGATCGAGCTGGAGGTCTGATCCTCAGCGCACCGCGGAGGAAACGTGTCACCCAGGGGTGTCTGCCCACTGATTGGCCATCGAGAGGGGCGTGGTAGGCCGCAATAGCCGCCACGTACACCTTCAGGGTGGAGTGGGTCAGCCCCGCGGAGAGATGGGCCTGCAAGAACTCCAGCACTGTACCAACTGGGCAGTGAACAGGGTCAAGCCGGCGGTCTCCGCACCAGGAAGTGAAAAGTTTCCACTTCAGGGCATACAGTTTCTTAGTAGAGGGAGCTCTGGACTGGAGGATGGTCTCCACAACCTCGGTTGAGAGACCGGAAGCGCGGAGTTGTGCCCCCTAAGAGGCCACACCCACAGCTTCCACACCTCCGGGCGGGGGTGAAGATGGCCCCCCGCCTGTGAGAGGAGATCCCTCCTGATCGGAATCTACCATGGGGAGCCGTCTAGGAGGGAAATCAGGTCCGGGAACCATACTCGGCCCGGCCAGAACGGGGCTACTAACAGTAGGCAAATTCCGTCCCGGCGCACTCTCTCCAGAACTCCCGGGAGCAGAGCGACCGGAGGAAAGGCGTACAGACACGGCCTCGGCCACGGCTGTACCATGGCATCTAGTCCGAGAGGAGCTGGATGAGTCAGAGAGAACCAAAGGGGACAGTGTGACGTCTCCTGCGTCGCAAACAGATCCACCTGGGCTCTGCCGAACATACGCCATATGAGCTCCACCACCTCGGGGTGGAGTCTCCATTCCCCGGGCACCGGCCCCTGCCTCGACAGGGCGTCCCCTCCCACGTTGAGATAACCAGGGATGTAGGCTGCTCTCAGTGAGAGGAGCTTCCCTTGGGACCACACAAGGATCTGGCGCGCCAGCCTGTAAAGGGGGCGCGAACACAGACCTCCCTGGCGGTTGAGAGACCACCGTCGTGTTGTCGGTGCGCACCAACATGTGGCGGCCTCTTAGGTCTGGGAGAAAGTGTTTCAGAGCCAGAAACACGGCCAGCATCTCCAGGCAGTTGATGTGCCAAGTGAGATGGCGGCCGCTCCACAGACCACGGGCAAGACGGCCACTCATGACCGCTCCCCATCCGGTGAGGGACGCATCTGTCGCTAGCACTACGCGGTGACCAGGAGCTCCCAGGACCGGGCCCTGAGACAAGAACCCAGGTTCTCTCCACACAGCTAAGGCACGGCGGCATCGCTGCGTGACCTTGATCATGCGGAGCGGGTTTCCTCTGTTTCGGAAAACCCCCCTGGTCTTGAGCCACCACTGTAGGGGTCTCATGTGCAGCAGGCCAAAAGGTATCACGTTGGACGCAGCTGCCAATAGGCCCAGCAGTCTCTGAAACTGCTTTACAGTGAGTGACCGGCCTACTTTCACTCTCGCGACCGCTGTGAGGACCGACTCGATCCGAGCAGGAGACAAACGTGCCTGCATTGTGGTCGAATCCCACACTACGCCTAGATAAGCGGTTCTCTGAGCTGGAGAAAGCACGCTTTTCTCGGCGTTTAGTCTTAACCCTAGTTCCTTCATATGGGTGAGAACGACATCTCGATGCCGAGCCGCCATCTCAGGAGAGTGTGTACTTCCTGCTCCAATACCAGAGCCTGCTCGGGACCCACCACAGTGGGAAGAACCCCAGAAGAACGAGGCGGAGACGAGCCAAACTGAGCCTCTTTCTACAGTACGCAGGACCCAACGAGACACATTCGGCAGAAGTTTCCACGCTGCCAGAAAGCTCACTAAGGGAATCAGTCACTCGAGACTGACCTCTGGTGCAATAGAAGCGGTTAGCTGGGTGCCCTGAGGCGGCGAACCGACAGGGGGTAAATGAACTAACCGCTGCGAAGGCCTCAGAAGAGGCCGCGAGCCTCCCAGACCCGCTACGTTGCTGGGCGAGAACTGGGAGAGGCGCTCGCCAGAGACCGCTGCGCCCTGAAGCAGCATAGGTGGCAGGGTTGGCAGATCGACCTCCTGAGGGCACTGGGGGGACCTGGGCACCGTGAGATGAGGTGTACGCCGCGTCGCCCCAGAGGGGCCTGCCCTCGGAAGCCCTGGGCCAAAACCGTCAGGGCTTCTTAGCTGCGGCCCTTCTGGACATGAGGACGGTCCTCAGATCCGTCTTAGCACCCGAAGGGCTGGGTCCAGAGGGTCTCAGGGGAGCACGGGAGGCGACGCTCTGTTTTTGGGCCTCCCTGTAGGAGGGGGCCGTACACGGAGGGGGCTGCCCCCGCTGAGCAGCCCCACGAGCTAGAGAGCGACGGGGGAGGAACCGCTGGAACGCTGCCGCCTTAGCACGGGCCTGCTGGTATCTCTTGACGATGGAATCTACAGCGTCGCCAAACAGGCCCGAGGGAGTAAGCGGGGCGTCCATGAGCACGACCCTGTCCTTCTCTTTCATATCAGACAGGGTCAGCCAGAGATGCCTCTCCGCCGCCACCAGGACTGCCATAGACCGACCGATAGCACGGGCGGTCTCCTTGGTGGCACGGAGGGACAGATCAGCGGCCCGCCTGAGCTCCGCTACCTGCTCAGACGGCATCTCCCCGTGCTCATCCAGCTCTTTAAGCAGGTCACCTGCTGCCGTGTACGCCTTGCCTACCAGCACTGAGGTGGTCCGCAGCGGCTTGGTAGGCAACGCCGGAGCCTTCAGGGACGATGCAGCAGCAGAGGACAGATAGCTAGCTAGCGTCTGTTCAACCCTGGGCATCGCCCTGTAACCGTAGTCCAGCCCTGCCACATTAGCATAATGGGAGGAAGTGGGGCTGAACAACCGGGCTGAAAAGGGCCTATTCCAGGGCCTCGACACCTCAGTGTGGAGGTCTGGAAAAAAGGGCAGGCTCTGGGGAGCACTAGTTTGGAGCACTGAGGCTCAGGCCGTGTCTCAGCGGGCCAGTCAATGCTCAGCTTAGCGACTGCCCGCGTAACCACCTCGAGCAGCTCCTCGTATTGAGGAGACTGCGGCTCTGGGTCGACGCTCTCCACATCGACCTCCTCGGAGGACGATAGGCGGAGCGCCGAGTCCGCTCCCCGGGGGGAAGAAACCGCAGAGCGTGCTTCCGAACCCAGGGAGGGGACAGTGGACCTGGAGGGTGAGGAAGGGACGGGCCCATCTCCATTCCCTCCACCAGGTCCATCTGCGAGCCCCACGAGCGCAACCGCTGCTCTGCCTCGGCAGAAGCGGGGCCGGCACCGCGAGGCACGCTAGTGAGGGCTCCCTCCTCAAAGAGAGCCCAGCGGGAGCGGAGAGTGCGCAGCGGTAAATGCTCGCAATGTGCGCAGCCGGCTCCCTCGAGAGCCGACTGAGCGTGCTCCGCTCCCAAACAGGCAACGCACAGACTGTGTGTATCCCCGCCCGTAATATATCGCGGACAGGGAGGAACACACAGCCTGAAGCGCTGCCCGCTCTCGCCCTTAGATTTGTCTTTGGCTTTTGGCATGCCGCCAACAAAACACAAAATAGACAGACAATAGCCAAACAATTGACATAGCGCGCTTGCTGAAAACAAGAAGCTAACGCGGGGCTCGCCGCTCGGGCTTTCATGCTTCCGGGTCGCTACGTCACCCTGCCCGTGGCGTCTCGCCCATCCATTGGACGGATTACACATGTGATTCAGAGCGCGGTCACGCGGGGGCGTTCCCATAGCGTTTCGTGACGCAGCTCGAGTTCCTGAAGGGGAACACAACCTTATCAGGGGAAAAAGTGGTTTTAGACTGGCCAAGTCAATCACCAGACCTTAACCCAGTTGAGTATGCATTTCACCTCCCAAAGAGATGACTGAAGGGAGTAACCCCCCCAAAACAGTTACAACAACTGAAAGAAGCTGTGGTACAATCCTGGAAAGGCATCACAAAAGGAGAATGCAACAGTTTGGTGATATCAGTGGGTCGCTGGCTTGATGCAGTTATTGCAAGCAAGAGATATGCAAACAAATTTAATACCAACCTGAAATCAGTGCTGCCAAAATTACCAGCATGTTGATTTCATGACCCACTCTAGACCTTGTTTACACCAAGATTCATGGTGCTTACAAGGCTGCACCCCAGCATCCTGACCATCTCTGAAACTGGCCAAACTTGTTCTGAAACAGGTGAGAACCTTCTGAGGGAGCCAGATAAGTCCCGAGCTATCAGAGAGACAAAGCACAACTATGGACAAAGAATACACAGCCACTTCCTAAACACCAAGGACACATGGTGTATGTTGCAAGGTATGCAGGCTATAAAGCTACACCACATCTGTGATGGCCATGCCTTGCTCCCAGATGCACTGAATGATTTCTACTCACGGTTCAAAGCACAGAACAACATGCTGGCAGGAAAGTCCACTCCAACTCCCACTGACCAAGTACCGTCTGTAGTAGACATCAGGATCTCTCTGTCCAGAGTTAACCCACAGAAAGCTGCTGATCCTTACAACATACCTGGCCAGGTGCACAGGAAGTGTGCTGATCAACTTGCAGATGTCCTTACAGACACCTTCAGCATCCCCCTGAGCCAAGCTGTTGTCCCTGTGCTTCAAGGCGACCACCATCATCTCTGTGCCAAAGAAATCACGTGTCCTGCCTGAATGACTACTGGCCCGATGCACTCACACCTATCACCATGAAGTGCTCAGGTGCCTAGTCATGAAACACATAAAGAACCCACCACACTGGACCCTTTTCTGTATGCCTTCTGTCCTAACTGCTCAACAAAGGATGACATATCTGCTGCCATCTACCTTTCTCTGACGCACTCTGGCAAAACTGACAATTATGGTCGGATGCTGTTCATAGGCTTCGGCATTCAACACAATCATCACACAACAACTGGTAGAAAAGCTGAGCAACAATGATGAGTCATCTTACAGGGAGGAGGTGAAACAGCTCGCTGAATGATGTAGAGACAACAATCTATATCTTAATGTTGATAATACCAAAGAGATGATTGTTGACAGGTCCCGAGTAGACCGCTGACCACTGCACATAAATGGAACTGTGGAGAGAGTGAAAAGCTCCGAGTTTCTGGGTATGCACATGATGGAGGACCTCTCCTGGACTCTCAATACCACCTGCCTAGCCTATAAGGCACAGCAACACCTCCACTTCCTGCAGAGGCAGAGGAGAGCCAACCTCACTCCTCGTATCCTCACCACCTTCTGCAGAGTGACAATAGAAGGTGTCTTGACCATAAGACCCTACAGCGTATGGGAACTGCACAGTCTCTGACCATAAGACCCTACAGCGAATTGTGAGACCAGCTGAAATGATCATCGAGATCTCTCTGCTGCATCCACAAAGCCAACAGAATTATGGATGACACCTCCCACCTCTCTCATGGACTCTTCACCCTCCTGCCATCTGCCAGAAGGTACCAAAGAATCTGTGCCACCACCACCAGACTCAACAGTTTCTTCCCTGAGGCAGTCAGATTACTCAATACACTGCGGCCTCCCAATGCTCATCTTGACTATTCAAACACGTAACCCAATATGATTCAACACCTCTGCTCACCTGCACTTTACAAAGCTGAATCAGACCCTTTTTTAATTTATGAGCCTCTTTTTGCTGTCAGTATTCTTCTACATTTATTGCTGCCTCAATACACAATAGTTTACAGTCCATTGTTGCAATAGCTTTCCCACACAACACTGTTCTGTTGTCCTTGTTTATCTGTTGTCATGTGTGTTCATTATACTATACTATGTATTTATTGTTCTGTGTAAGTATTGTTCTACATACATTGTTGTGTGAATTTATTGTCCTGCAATCATCTCACACTGTTGTGTTTTTGCACTTTTTGTAGTATTGTGTACTGCACTACTGTATTGGTATGTGTTGCACTATGGTCGACAAGAATCAACACTTTGTTATTTACGTCAATTTACTTTAAGACTATCTGTTCCTATACTTTTGCTCAGCTAAAAATTGAGTGGTCTGCCACCAAAGGTGCCATGTTCTAAGATGTTTAACACTAGATTTAAATATCAGGAAATGAAAGCTGAACTTCTGATCCATCATCTCATATTCTGTCACAGACCACTGTGGTTTTTGGCCAAAGGCCTTCTGTGTCCAAGCAGAGAATAGGCACGTTCATATACACACTGGCATACACACGCTGTCAGCTCTTCACTGGGACAGTGATTAATTTTGTGTGTGCTTGGTAAAATGTCTACAATATGTTTGTTTTGGGTTATCTGTTCCTGTCCCTATCCTCTGTTCCCGTTCTTGTCTCCCTCTGCTTGTCAGAGATCCCTCTCCTGGGGACAAGGCCTTCGTGAACTGACAGCAACTTACTTTTCCTGCTGCCACCTTGCACTCTCTTTGTCTATCTCTGTGTTTGTGTGTGTACTTGCATGTTATGATGTGTGAGAGTATGTATTCTGTCACACATCAGTGTCTGAAGTCTTGATTAACTTATCACTCAGTTCACATAGATGAGTTATCACCAGCATAATCTGTGTATCATCAGCATCATCCACCACAGACAGGGCTTCTTCTGCCCGCCTGCCTCTCTCTTTCTTTCTCTCTCTCTCTCTCTATCTTTCTCTCCTCCTCTATCTTTCTCACATTATATCAAAGAGCCCATTCATCTCTAGGGCTCTGTGTTTCAAAGCCTAGCTTCTAATTTATCAGTGATCACTGGGAAGCTGCAAGATAAGCTCCCATATATTCTCGACTGCCCTAATCTTCAGCATGGACCCCCTGTTCAAATACCAAGTTATTTGTCTATCCCTCTAGTTGACACAGTATTAACAATGGTGTGTCAGGCTGTTACACTCCATCTTGCTGGCCTGTAGCATGCAAAATTAGCCCTCCTGCATTGTTAGGCATTCCAGCAGTGCAATCAGTTTAACCTCGGGTTCCTACAACCCTGAATGTGGCAGAAAAGAGAGAAGCAATGGACCAAGTCCAAAGTTTAAACTGTGTCAATTCTCAGGTAGGAAACCACATTGTAGCCTCCTCTCAGTTCATTCTCAGGTATGGTAATTAGTCTGTCATTACTTTTGGGAATTGCTCATTTGCATTAATGTGTTAATGGTATGTTAATTATCCTACATGTGTGTGAGAGAAAGCAAGCCTGCAAGCATTTTTCCTTAGCCATCTCTTTGCCATGTGGATGTTGGCCAGGGCTTGATTTGTTTTTCACTCTTGCATCCACAGACTAATGCTGAGTACATGAGATGGTGAGGATAGCATAAGCAAATCTTTTGCCAGAATAAAAATGGTCACACTCAGGTAACCCAGCAGCAAGAAGACCAATTTAAGGTATGAGGACATAATAGGGAAGAGCTTGAGTGTTTCTTCAGCATTGTGGTATCTGAAGTATATATAGTAAATGTTAGTGTTTTCCTTCTGTTCAGTGATCACAGTGACTTAACTAGTGCCAAGGTTTTACATTTGCTCTGTCATTGAAACTGAGACCAGTTTAACATGGTAGACTAGATGGCTAATTCTCTCTCCCTCCCTCTTCTCTTCACTCTCTCTTTCTCTCTCTACTCAATGAGCAGAGAGATAGTCTAAGAGAGATGACCTTTCTAGACATTGACAGGAAATAAATTCTCTTTCGATTAGTTAGCTTGGGGAGACCTACCTCAGTCAATGCAATTAGATGTGCAGAGGGATCACTAGGTTCTAAACTCCTCCAGAGAAACCCACTGAAGAGCAAGAAAAAGTGAGAGATCAGAGGAAGGCAAAATTTGTTATTTTTGAACAAGCTTTTGAAAGATATAATTATAAATGAAGCTTATTTATTAGCTTATTGGAATTTAAATCTTTAAACAGATTTTAGGCATGATAAATCTTTTATTACTCCATTGCACATGTGCGGCCATTCTAATGAATAAACAACTTGACATGTTCTCACTCACATTGTGTGTGTTAAAATGAGGGAGAAAGGGCTGGATTTGGTAAATCTGTTGTGCAGAGAGCTACACATAGGTGAGAGAGGTACAAAAAGTTTAGTGTCTCAAGTCCATGTGTGTGTGTGTTTGCAATTATGTGTCAAGTTCCTGCAAATGGTAATGTGTGGATGATGAGAGGATATGCCATACTTGGCTAGGCATTCCTTGTCTGTAACTGGCACCTAGAAGAAGAGGCCAGGAGTGAGGGTGGGTGGATGATGTGGGTGATGATTGTTTTCCTAATTGAAACACACACACACACACACATTAATGTGTGTTAATCTTAATGAACAGCTTACAGCTTTGAACCCCATTATATATTATATATGTTTATATATAAGTAGCAGATGCAATGTTCCAGGAGCATATATTGGATTATTTGTTTTACTTGGATTTTTCACCCCTCATTTGCTGTGAATGTAGGTCATGTAGGCTACTGCTTTACCAAAG
This sequence comes from Pangasianodon hypophthalmus, assembly GCF_027358585.1. NCBI lineage: Eukaryota > Metazoa > Chordata > Actinopteri > Siluriformes > Pangasiidae > Pangasianodon > Pangasianodon hypophthalmus. The sequence continues at coordinate 18,286,589 of NC_069717.1, forward strand.
CAGGTGTGCATGTTCCATTGTTGAGTAAGGACTAATTAGGATTTGCTGAAAGACAGGAACAGGAGAAAAGAAAGGAAAGAGAAAAGGAAGAAACGTGAGAGAAAGGCGGCGGGCCTTGAAAACAAACACATAAAGCATCAGCCAGAAACAAAGCAGGATTGTCTTAGTCTTCAGTCTCCTTAGAGTGTTGTCATAATCAAATATATGTTAAAGTCTGATTAAAATATTTTACTATAAAGAGATTTCTTACACCTACCCTGGTTCATTATTCTCATGCATGAATTGTGTTCATTACACAGATTGAGAGAAAATAGAGAAAGAATGAGAGTCAGGCACTGATGAGGAAGACTGTGATCAATCTTGATGGCTCTTTACTACTTCGAGGCTCATAAAGAATATCAAGCAAACATAATGAGCTATCCTTCTCCTTCATATCACAAATTTACATACGTATGGAGCAGCCGGCTCTGTGCAGAGAGCAGAGCTACGTTGTATAATAACACACTTTGTTAACCACAAAACATAACGGCACTCGTGCCACACTCAAGGCAGTTGAGCAGCAGGCGCGCACACACACATACACACACACATTCTTTCTGTTTAGCAATGTCTTGGTGAGGGGATGTGCCATTTTGCTGTTGAGTGTATGTCAGTTGTTGTGTGTCGCTGTCATGCTGGGTGGTGAGTAAACACATAGTATCTGCTTTGTGGTATGTAAATAGGAAAAGGCAGCCCTGTGAAATAGAGGGAAAACAAATTCATTCCTAGAGGCTCTTTCAGCACTCCCTCAGCCCTGCAAGCCCCTCTCTGTGTTTTCTGAGAGATTTCTGTATTTTTACAGTTATATCATCCAGCATTTTTACAGCAGTATCATCATTCTGAGCCACTGTCATATTGCATTTGCTGGTTACAGGGCACTCACTAAAATGCTTAACACACTGCCTCTATTGTAAGAAATTATCACTCTTATGTGAGCCACTCTTTGCTCTTATTATGGTATGATAATGAGTCTCAGGCATGCATTTCTGTGTCTCTGCTCATTCTCAAAGGCTTATAAACAGGGTTTTCAATCCGAGTGCTCTAGAACTCCTTCATTGAACATTTTTGCATTCTCTCTTCTCTGATTCACTTTACTCAGCTCATGACTGTCTTGTTAATTAGACCATGATAATTTTATTTTGAAAGCACATGCATGGGGTATGCATGGGGTCCCCACATTTGGCGAACATTTCTTTAAAATGTTAAAAATCAGATTAAAAAAAGTTGTATGTTCTAAGTATTATACTTAAAGGTGCTGTAGAAAATATCCCAACCAGTTCAGCTGTAATTCTCCGGCAGACACAACAGATGATTCATTAGGTCGGTTGTGTCTCTCCAGGTCTGAGTATTCGAGGGGCTCAGGAGGAGGACCCTCCCGATCCCCAGCTCATGCGTCTGGACAATATGCTGCTGGCGGAGGGGGTGGCTGGCCCGGAGAAAGGCGGGGGATCAGCCGCTGTGGCAGCAGCTGCAACAGCATCGGGAAGCCCTACTGACAACTCCATTGAACACTCAGACTACCGGGCCAAACTCTCACAAATCAGACAAATCTACCACACAGAACTGGAGAAGTACGAACAGGTCAGGATTAATCCAACAGTTCACACACCAGACACAAACTGCTAGAATTTTGTTTTGCAAAGTGAAGGTGTCAAAGATAAATAAAAACAAATATATTCTGCTAAAATTCCAGGGATCATGAAATTCAGAATTAAACAGAAAACAGGCTTAGGTTATACCATACATACACTATGCAGCTCAAAGAATAGTAGTTTGATAAAGCATTTCCTCTGTGTGTGAACTATTGCCTAGTACTTACTGACTGTGGTTAACTGTATGAATAAAGATATATAAAAAGGAGACCATCTATATGGCTTTTAACATGTACAGTTCCCTCCAAAAGTATTGGAATGGCAATGCCAATTCTTTTGTTTTTGCAATACACTGAAGACATTTCGGTTTGAAATCAAAATATGATCAAAAGTATTGGAACATGTGACTCCCAGATGTGCCCTGTTAGCTTAATTGTTTAACAATTAAAAGCTCTGAATGCCTATGAAGACTGAATCTGTTGTTAAAAATGATAAACCAACATGAAGACCAGAGAGCTGTCTATGAGAGAAAAGCAAGCCCTTTTGAAGCTGAGGAAAGAGGGGAAATTGATCAGAGCCATAGCACAAGCATTGAGCATAGCTAATACAGCAATTTGGAATGTCTTCAAAAAGAAAGAAACCACTGGTGTACTAACAACTAGACATCAAACAGGTTGAAAATAACAGCAGTTGATGACAGAAACATTGTGAGAGCTGTGAATAAAAAGCCAAAAACAACATTCATTGACATCACCAACAACCTCCAAGGTGCAGGGGTGAAGTTCTCACAACCAACCATTCAAAGATGACTTAGATAACAGAAATATAGAGGCCATACCACAAGATGCAAACTACTCATCAGCAGTAAGAATCGGAAGGCCAGATTGTAATTCGCAAAGAAATACAGAGATGAACCAGAAAAATTATGGAACCAAAGTGATGGAAAGGCCAAAGTGTGGAGAAAGAAACGATCAGCTCATCATCCAAAGCATACAAGCTCATCAGTCAAGCATGGTGGAGGTAATGTCATGGCTTGGGCTTGCATGGATGCTTCTATAACATGCTTTATTGATGACTGGAAAAGCATCATAAAAGAATAATGCAACAGTCTGGTGATGTCAGTGGGTTGCCAGCTTGATGCAGGTATTGCAACCAGCGGATTTGCAACCAAATATTAAGTGTTATTTACGTTAAGACTATCTGTTCCAGTACTTTTGCTCACCTAAAAATTGGGTGGTCTGCCACCAAAGGTGCCATGTTCTAAGTTGTTTAACACATCTAAACATACATACCAGTAAATGAAAGCTGAAATTCTTCTGATATTCATCTTTTGCTCTCAAACTCAAATGTCAACAAAAGAATTTGGCTTGCCGTTACAATAATTTCAGAGGGGACTGTATATGATCACAGGTATGGTACAGTATATGGTTGTCTTAAGCACAACTGCCATACTGTAGGCCCATGGAGTTTGACAAATGTAACCAGACAACCAGGATGCCCTCTGCTACTGCTTAGCACAGGTGTCAAAGAGCAAAACCTGAGCAAGCATCTCCTGTTTTATGATGACATTTGGTGAGATTGTAAGCAGTTGTGATTTGTAATTATTTTTGCTTTGAAGGCCCAAGTTGTACAGACTGCCTCACAGTAGCTGTCTAGACTTTCCCTTATTAATATTGAGCTGACTCTAACTTACAATATGCAAAGGCTGTGAGAATGTTGATATAGAGGGCTGCCTTCTCTACTGGAGCCTTGTACTGTATTTTTCAAAAAACAGAGTATGCCCATATTTCAGAGTGTTATTTTATTATTTTAATGTAGAAAGAATGTCAGCCAGAACTAAATGCACCCAGTTTATTCCCAACAGGAATAAACTGGAAAAAGGAAAGGGATTAAAATTAGCAAAACCTTTCTATTCTATTCTTTCTATTCTAGTGTGAATATATCTTTCTTAAGTGTGCTTTCCCCTTTTTTTATTTAATAAAGCTAAAAGGTTTACTTTAAAAGTTAATTTAACTCAGTCTTATGGGAAATGTTCACTACCTACAGAATACACACTGCATGCCCAAAAGTTTGTGGACACCTGACAGTCACACCCATATGCGGCCCTACCCCAAACTATTGCCACAAAGCAGGAAGCACACAATTGTATAGGATGTCTTTGTATGCTGTAGCATTACAATTTCCCTTTACTGGAGCTAAAGGACCTAGCCCAAACATTTTCCAGCATGACAGTGCCTCTGTGCACATTGCAAGGTCCATGAAGACATGGTTTGCCATGGAGTGGAAGAACTTGCGTTGCCTGCACAAACCCCTGACCTCAACTCCACTGAACACCTTTGGGATGAACTGGCATGCCAACTGTGCACCAGACCTCCTCACTCAACATCGGTAGCTGACCTCACTAATGCTCTTGTGGCTGAGTGGGCATATCCCCACAGCCACATTCCAAAATCTAGTGGAAAGTGTTCACAGAAGAGTGAAGGGTATTATAACAGCAAAGGGGGAACTAAATGTGGAATGGGATGTTCAGAAGCACATATTGGTGTGATGGTCAGGTGTCCACAAATGTTTGTCTATATAGTGTATAATAAGTGATCATGTGTGAACTACTGCTTTAACCAAAAGCTGTTTTAATTCTGTGGAACAGTAGCCATGTAAGGTCAATGCTACTGATTGCATTTTTTTTTTATCAGCCTACAATTGTCCCAAGCAAGTTGGATTGTCCCTGGCTCCTTTTTAATGGTCTCTGGAATGCAATTAAATTAGAGACCTGCTGGGCAAGTGCTAAATGGCAGTTCAGCATTTTCATTTATAGATTACTTAATTTACTAGTCTGCTCAAGTACTCAACTCTACCACAAACAGCACAAACTTTTCAAGAGCTGATGCTTTGAACTCTGATTGCAGTTCAGTTGAATGCAGTCAAGATGATAGGGTTTCAGCTCCAGAACTCTGTGAAGAATAATTATTGCATATGTATTCACAGAGCTTAAACAATTCATTAAGTACAATAATCTATAGCCTAATCTATATTTCTTTTTTTTTAATTTTACTGCCTGAATAATGTCAAACCCCAAAGCTAGACAGGTACACTCAGATACACTATATGGCCAAAAGGGCCTTTCCGAAATGTTGCCATAAAGTTGGAAGCACAGAATTGTCTAGAATGTCTTAGTATGCTCTAGCATTAATATTTCCTTTAACTGGAACAGTGGGACCTAGCCCAAATGTGTCCCAGCATGACAGTGCCCCTAAGCACAAAGTGAGATCCATGTGTGGAAAGTATTTATAGCAGCAAGGGGGAAAACAACTCAATGCCCATGGTTTCGGAATGGGATGTTCACTACTCAGGTGTCCACATTTGGCCATATAGTGTATTACCAGATCACCACGGTTGAAACAAAGTAAAAAGCTTGAAGGTCCAATGGCTCATTTCCAAACCTAAAGAACTAACTATCAGCTACTCATAAAAATTCATAAAAATTGCAATCAAGATTCTCTGACCTCTACCCTAGGCATGTAACGAATTCACAACCCATGTGATGAACCTGCTGCGGGAGCAGTCACGTACACGGCCCATCTCACCCAAAGAGATTGAGCGCATGGTCAGCATCATCCATCGCAAGTTCAGTTCCATCCAGATGCAGCTCAAACAAAGCACCTGTGAAGCTGTCATGATCCTGAGGTCTCGCTTCCTTGATGCCAGGTCTGTTTTTGAAATAAGCATGCAAGTTTGACCTGCAGAGTGCATCTGACCTCTGTCACTGTTTGAGTTGAAGTAGACTACAATCCCCCATACACACACATGGATTTGTTGCTGAAATTATATAAATGACAGGAAGACATGGCAGTGCTCAACAGATAGCCTGAGCATTGCCAAGCTGAAAGCACTTTAGATTTCTGAAGTCATTTGAGAAGAAGAAGATGAAGTCATTTGTGTTTGCTGTCATTTGTGTTTGCTGGATAGGAGGCCATCCGCAGGCACTCTAGATTATAGTAATCACAAACAGTTGGTGCAAGTGTTAGAGAGGTCAGTAGTAAGACAGAGAGAGACAAATAGTGAATAGGTGCAGTTAAGTGTAAAAAGAGTGCTCAAATGCTCAAATGTCTCCTGGCCGTAGCTGGTGCTCATTTGAAAGGCCTTAAACAAGGTGAAAGGAAAAAGCCAATGTCTTATCACTAGTAAGCCTGAGGCAAGGAGAAGAAACGCAGAAGGCAGAAAAGGCAGCATTCAGAAGAGACAACAAAGCTAAGCACAATTTATTCAGTCAGTTCAATCAAGGAATTAAGCAGTGGAGCAGTACTCAGCTGTACTCAAGCTGTAATGCTATTTTTTTCTCTATTATCATGAGATACACTCACCATCCACTTTAATAGGAACACCTGTACACCTGCTCATATATGAAATCTAATCAGCCAATCATGAGGCAGCAGCACAGTGCATAAAATCCTGCATATACAGGTCAAGAGCATGTTCACATCAAACATCAGAATGGAGAAAAAGTGTGATCTCTGTGACTTTAACTGTGGCATTGTTGTTGGTGCCAGATGGGCTGGTTTGAGTATTTCAGAAATTGCTGATCCTGGGATTTTGACACACAACAGTCTCTAATGTTTATACAGAATGGTGCGAAAAACAAAAAAACATCATGTGAGGGGAGAGTCTGCAGGCTGAAAAACCTTGTTGATGAAAGAGATCAGAGGAGAATGACCAGACTGGTCTGAGCTGACAGGAAGTCTATAATAACTCAAATAAGCACTCTTTAAAAGCATCTCAGAACACAAAACACATCAAAGCTTGAGGTGGATGGGCTACAACAGCAGAAGACCACATCAGGTTCCACTCCTGTCAGCCAAGAGCAAGAATCTGAGGTTATCATGGGCACGCACTCACTAAAACGGGACATTTGAAGACTGTTTTTCTAATCTTCAGCTATCCAGTTTGGGTGAGTCTGTGCCCATGATAGCCTCAGATTCCTGTTCTTGGCTGACAGGAGTGGAACCCGATGTGGTCTTCTGCTGTGGTAGCTCATCCACCTCAAGGTTCGATGTTTTGTGCATGCTGAGATGCTTTTCTGCTCACCACAGTAGTAAAGAGTGATTATATGAGTTACCATCTCCTTCCTGGCTATTTTCCTCTGACCTCTATTATAAACAAGGAGTTTCCACTCACAGAACTGTCACTCACTCAGTGTTTTTTGTTTTTCACACCATTCTGTGTAAAGTCTAGAGACTGTTCTGTGTGAAAATCCCAGGAGATCAGCAGTTTCTGAAATACTCAAGCCAGCCCATCTAGTACCGACAACCCTGCCACTGTTAAAACCACAGAGATCACACTTTTTCTTCATTCTGATGTTTGATGTGAACATTAACTGAAGCTCTTGACCTGTATCTGCATGATTTTATGCATTGTATTGCAGCCAAATAATTGGCTAATTGGATAACTGCATAAATGAGCAGGTGTACAGGTGTTCCTATTAAAGTGGAAGGTGAGTGTATACACAAATATATTTTAATCCCTCCATCAAAGAAAGAGAAAGAACAGGTAAGCAACTAAGAGAAATAGTCTCCACAAAACATTGGACATTAGAACTTGTCCAGTAAACTAAAAGTGTGTGTGTTACTGTAGGCTCTTCCAAGTTCAAAAGCCCAGTGTTTTTTCTTATGAAGTCCTCATTCCCTCATTATCTTTCAGTTCTCTGAGTCAGACCTTTTTCTGTTATTACTGTTGTTCATAATAATCAGCTTTCTCTTCTCTTCTTTCCTCACCCCATCCCAGACGAAAAAGACGTAATTTCAGCAAACAAGCCACAGAGATCTTGAATGAGTACTTCTACTCCCACCTCAGCAACCCCTACCCCAGTGAAGAAGCCAAAGAGGAACTGGCTAAAAAGTGCAGCATTACAGTATCCCAGGTGAGAACTACTATTCCATTTGGAATAAAATGGCCTAAACATACAGACAGCAAAGATGTACCGAGGTTCAGAGATGGATTGACTAAGCAAAGCCCCAAAAGCCAAATCACTGTGTTCCTAATAAGTAAATATATGTAAACAATAGTGCTATCGTTTAGTACCTCATTTTGATAACAAAAAATATTATCTTTGTAGAAGCCTAAATGAGAATGGAAACCATTTGAAGGTTGGCATGGTTGAGAGTGCGAGTTTAAAACTGGACCCGAGAACTTCCCTTTCTTTACTCTTATGATTGAGGACTGAGTTTTGAGGGAAGACTAACCTGTAGCCATAGCATCCCGTGCACCATTGTTTGTAAAATCCCATGTTAGCTGCTGTGCCTTTCAGTGACCATGTGAGAGTATTCCTGCATGTGTGGCTGTTTGTAGGAGCTACAAAGTAACAGAGGTGGCTGGATGAAATGTCACAACCAAAGTGATTGTCCCACTCCAAAAACACTAAGTTAACATATACCTGAAGGCAGGTGTGCCCCCCTCATCCGTTTCCCCACAGACAAAAATTGTTTTAGCACATGAAGCCACATTGGTGGTCTTTTATGATGTCTAATGTTAGCCTGCAGGTCCCAGCATGTTCAGAATTTGTTTGTCATGTGTAAATGTCTCTATTTTTTCTGTGGGGAGGGGGTTGTGGAGGGTCACTGAGGAGTCAGATACTGTAAAAGCCATTTTTTTTTGCCTTCAGGGGGTGGGAAGCACCATCACAGTGGCACAGGTATGTCAGACTTCTCCTGTTCCACTCTTGTTCTGGTGTGTTTTTTTTTTTAATCTATATATCTTACATGCATTTTGTGCATTAACCAAAACTCAGAATACAATCACCACCCCCAGCAATGTACTTGAACTGACACTCTTTCGAGTTTAGTAAATGTCTTTATTGAAGCATTAAATATTGCATATATGGAAGGCCCATTAGCACAAAACACTGACCCTATTCTTGTGATAGACCACTTACTGATCTTTTAATCAAATCAGGTTGAATTAGCTAACAAATCCTACCTTGATCACATGTCCAGGTGTTCCATGTTTGTTACACACCGATAATGGGAGATACCAGTGTTTAATTCTATTAGAAAATATCTCATGTATTTCAGTGTTATGACCCATACTCAGTTATTCTGTGTAGCACTAATATGCTGCCTTCAGAATATCAGGGCCTGGGAACTGTTGCATTGTGATTTGTGTTTTAATGGCTGTTGTTAATGGCTTTTTTGTACTGGAGAACTCTTTCTCTTTAAACACCTCCATAAAATGGGGGTACCATAGAAACAAGCCAGCCAATCAAAGTACATTAGGATTTAAGGTGGCTCTGACAAAATTCACTTGAAGTTAATTGAAGAGCACACAGGAGGGGTCAAGTGAAAGTGTTCTAAAAGCATTTAGTAGAATTGAGGGACACACTATTTTGAGGATCTTTAATTCAGAAAGGCCAGGCCAGTAGCCAAGTATTCTCATATCAAAACTTCTTACAAAATCTCCTCTGTTTTTTTTTTTTTTTAATATATATCATTGTATGTATTGTGTCCAAACTGTTGACTGGTAGAATAAGTATGAAGTATGAAGAGTAGACGTATGTTATTTTCTTTATGTACATTATATACTTGAATAACAGTAAAATGTACTTATAAAAACACATTTATTTATTTATTTAGTAGTACATTTTATTAAAAAGCTCCTTAAGTAAATGTAAGGCCCCTGCTGTTCAACACATTTTACACAAAACCTGGGATTGTGATGGTCATCTTGTTTATAAGCTGAAGCATTGCAAGTCTCTGCTTTTCTGTACACTGCAAAAAACGATAACTTAAATTTTTCCATATTCAAGATATTTCACTTATCAAGTGTTTCTTATTATGAGATTATAGATCAAAAATTTAATAATCAAATAATATTACACATAGGTTTTTATAGATGCTTTTACATATTTCAAGCTTTAGATTTTCTAATTCTTTTGGCAGAAATTTCTTTTCTGGAAATAAATATTTCATTAATATTACAAAAATTATCTGCCAATAGAACAAGACTATTTCAAGCTTCAGATTAGTAACATTATCTAGAAATATGTTTAATAATCGTATATTTGGTTTATTGTAATCTTATAATAGGATATACTCAATTTGACTATATTCAAGATATTTTCACTTGCTAAGAAGTCATTTTTTTGCAGTGTAGCAGTTCTTCCTCACGTACAATCTCACTATTTTTTCTTTGTGTGTGCTTGGCCAAGTAGCCCTTATTTTATCAGTTTAATTGCTAGCTGTAGTGTTTGGCACTAAAGTCATACAATTTGAATGATGCCATTATTTCCCTGTAATGGACAACGCTGAGATAGGCTCCAGAGCCACCGTGACCTTGACCAGGATAAAGTGGTTACTGACGATAAATGAATGAATGAGTGATTTTATTTCTAAATTTCAAGTCATTTCTTGTTCTTAAAAAGGACCAACAAAGAGATTGAGACACAGTGTCTCAGTGACCTAGGCAAGGCTGAATTTGTTACATGAAGACAAAGTATTGTTTGTCGCTTGATTCCCATTGTTATTGATGTTAGTGAATGTAATGGTGATGATGAAATTTAAACATTGGTACATGTAAGCACACCAAGGCAACCTCTTTATTCATCCAAGTGAATGTGTGTATTTGTGTGTGTGTGATGTCCATGCCTTCAAACAAGTACAATCATGGCTGCTCAGAATTCAAATTCAAATTTTATCGGTCACACACACAACCATACAACCAAGGGCCTTATGAGATAATCAATAATGTCATTTGCAGACTGAGTGAGCAGGAGTAGAAGCGAAAATAGTTGGCAGTAGCAAATTAGGTTGATTTCTTCTACTATGATACTCCTGCGGTTAAAACAAGTGGTGCTTATCAATATTTCAGTTTATAAATGTAGCTAAGCTGTGAGGTAATGTGTTAGCAACATAATGCAGTAATATTTATTATTCATTACACTCCATAAAAAATGGGCCAAGCCCAAAATGGCCAAATATTAAGCTTTTAGTGGTCTTAACAACAAACCATTGGTCAGGCAATTAGCAGGAATTAAACAAATACGTAGATCTCTCCGTTGTTATTAGGCCCTTGATGGGCTGCACCAGGTGTGGCAGATAACCAGATAATAACTAATCTTTTAAGAAAAAAACATTCCAGAAGATATTTTTGGAACATTTTGTACACCCAGACATGTGTTAGTTTGAATTTTACATCAAACATTTTAATCATTATCATGATTTTTCCATACTATACATGTGAATTTCCCTGTTTCTAGCTTTTCCCCAAAGAGCAGAAGTAAACGAGCAAATGGTGGCACAGGAGGTCTCAGGAGTGCAATTGTTGAATTCTTTTTTCTGACCAATGATTTGTTGTTAAGACCATTAAATGCTTAATATTTTGTAATTTTTTTTGATTATTCAGCCGATTTTTATTTGTGATTATTCAACCGCTACTGATCCACCTATGACAGTTTTATTTTCCTTGTATGTTGGTCATGTTATATGAGTTCCTTAAGAAAAGCTAATCTATCCTGTTCCCTTCCAATAACTTTAGCAGAGTATGCATGAGCCAAGAGCCAATCATGAGAATGGCAAGCTGAATTATTTACTAGAATCCCATTGGTTCCCCTCTCCAATGGGAAACCAAACCTGATTTCGGGTTGCAGACATAAAGAAATAATGCATTACCTGAACACTGTCCTAATGCCAGTCAGGTGTACAGCAGAAGTCATTCAGCTTAGCGGTCAGTGTTGCATGCTGTACTGATCAGTTGATTGAAAGCCTGAAAGTGTCTCTCTCTCACACACACACTGGATGAAGCTCTTGCTATTTTATGAAGTCAAGTGTATAGTGTAATGTACACTCCTGGGCAAAAAAATGGCAAAATATTAAGCTTTTAATGGTCTTAACAGCAAATCATTGGTCAGAAAATTAGCAAGAATTAAACAAATGCACTCCTGAGACCTCTTGTGCCACAATTTGCTCGTTTACTTTTGCTGCAGTGAACTGTTTGGGGAAAAGCTAGAAACAGGGAAATTCACTTAGATGGTCTTCTTGTACGCAAAGTATAGTATTTTTGTGTGCAAAGGTAATATCATGATAATGATTCAAATGTTTGATGTAAACTTCAAACTAACACATACCTGGGTGTACAAAATTTTCCAAAAATATCTTCTGGGATGTTTTATGTTTTCTTAACCAAATATTGATTAATCTTTTATCTGCCACACCTGATGCAGCCCATCAAGGACCTGATAACAAGCTCATAAATGGAACCAGGACTGATAGAGCAGGAAGAGCTCTACAGGTTGTTTAATGCTTGTTAATTTCCTGACCAATGATTTGTTGTTAAGACCATTAATATCTTAATTTTTTTTCTGCTTTTTTGCCCAGGAGTGTAGTGTTTATCTGATTTGAGGATAGCTGGACACAGTTCATTCACTTTCAATTTTCAGCATTGTGATTTTGGTGTAAATTTACATTTAAATAATTTGACTTAGATGCTACAAACATTTTAAGAGTGTGTATTCATTCAGTAAATACTATTTGTGAATCATTTTGTTGGCATTTCATTCTTCTCTGTTGCACAGTTTCCTTAAGCCACAGATATGTTTCCATAAAGATAATACATATTGAGTTGTCAGTGAATGATTTCCAGTCAGTCGGGAACATAATTTCTGATGTGAGATTCCTTTCTTTTCAGCATACCATGTTAACATATTGGATGGGTACAGGAACTAATCACTGATTTGGCCTTTGTTCGCTCTACAGATTCAGTGGACTGAGTCCTGGCAGACACATGAATGGCTTTAAAACAAACATGTACGAAAAAAAAAAAAAAACACAACCAGACTCGCCAAGAACGAACACCAAATGTGTAGAATTTTATATTGTAGTGTAATCCTTTACACAATTGAGACAATTTAACTCTTCCTTATAAAATATTTTTACTTTTTACCTTTAGATATTTTTTTTCCTTATAAGTAAATACAAATTTCAGAGATATATTCCAGGCACGACATAAGAGATATTGCTCCATTTGGCTGAATAATTAGAGAAGCCTCCCAGTCTAAAGCTTAATACCTAAATGTGAATTTTACCCTGGCCCTTTGAAGCTCTAAGCAGATTAACCAAAAAGGATGATGGCTATTGCATTCATTATATCTGATTAAACCTTGCTTGTTAGTTTAACCTCTAGGTAAACCCATCAAACAATTGATGTCAAGGCAAATGCCTGCCAACGGTGGGGGTTTTGGTCGAGCGGTCATTAATTTTAATTGCCTAGATATTAAAGATTTAGAAACGCAGTGACATGGTGGGGTAGGACTGATCAGATGCCATGTAAATTCACTCGCTTTGGCATAGCATGGCTGCAGCTCTTCAAGATATTAAACAGGAAATGCAGAGGAGGAAATTAAATAAAGCTTCATTAAAGGGGTTTGGGCTTTCTGCCTGGCCCAGTCAGTGTAGCAATATGACAGGAAAAATAGCCACAGTGACAGGCCTCTGTAATGTATAGGGCTATTAAGAAACAACCCATAATCTCTTTATCATTCCACAGTTATTGCAGTGCAAGCATTGACACTTCTGGTGCCCATGTGACCTACATCTTATTGTTTTCAGTGTGCTCCATTTTTGTATTATTGTAATAAATGTATGAGGTAAAAGTTGTAGGAGGACACTAATATTTTCTATATGAAACAGTTTATTGCGAAACTTTATTACTGTAATGTGTGTACTGTAAGTCTAAGAGGTCTATTCTTCTAATAAGCAAAATTGAATGATTAAAACTGATCAAGTGTAATTTAAATTGTCTAATTATAATACTAGATTTAATTTCAAGCATAAACCTGACAGTTTTTGTATGGCAAATTGATACTTCACCAAAAACTTCCATAACATGGAAAATTTTGTCCCATTGCACACCAAGGATTCTATCCATCTTCGAAACAAATGTGTCATCTTCAACAGCAGCCCTGGTGGCAGAGCAGCACTGAGCTCTGCTTCGTCACAAGACAAGCAGTCTCTGGTGTGTTGGTTTTGTCTAGAGACAAACAGAGAGCATGTCATGCTCTCATGCATAATAGTGCACAAGCTCTGTCTGATAATCGCTTAATTAGTCTGTGAGCCAAACGGAAATTACTGCAGGAGGCTGGGGACCATCAACTTGATGGACCCGAACGAAACAGCTTGAAGCGATCACACTGTGCGGTGTGCAGTGCCTCGTCCACCTTGACATCTGACACCCTTCCCTCTCCTCTCCCACCCCCCCCCCACCCCTTTTTTTTTTTTTTACTTTTGCTCCCCCAGGTATCTAACTGGTTTGGCAACAAGAGGATCCGTTACAAGAAGAACATCGGCAAATTCCAAGAGGAGGCCAATCTGTATGCTGCCAAAACCGCTGTGAACGCAGCGCATGCCGTGGCTGCTGCCGTGCAGAACAGTCAGACCAACTCCCCGACTACACCCAATTCTGGTAAGCATCACCGAACCTGGACCATCATCCCCTAATTCTCCTTTTCTGATCCCTTACACTAGCTTGCCTTGATGACATGATAGCAAGTTCTCTTAGACTAGAGGATTACAATTCACTATAGTGCCTTCAACAACATACGTGCGACACAAGACAAGTAAGGTTAAGCAGACAAGATGCTCTTTTGTGTTTATAGTGAAAAGAGAAAAAAACAAAATGGCTCTATACTACTCTTACTGTCCCCGCTCACCATAATCCAGTGCATAAAGGTGTTACCATTAGAAGATTGGCAGCATTTGACTAGTAGCATGATGCAGTATACCACTGCCACTAAAAGAACATATTAAGCAGAAGGATATGTTGCGGATATGGCCGAGTCCCTGAGGGTTTGTGGGCAAGCGATTTAAAGGGATCCCCTTTTTCTTGCATCCAGGATTCCAGATGAAAGATGAAGAATTTCAGCTGGATTCTGCAGAGAACAAAAACACTCTTTTAACCAGCATGTTTACTGGTACTGACCTTTTCCATTAGCTTCTATCTGTTTTTGTCATTGGTACATGATCCCTTATACACTAGTCCATTAGAATAGCAGGTGATACGAAACCCTCTGGAGGGTAGGCTGCTATTCCCATACACATTCTTTGTGTATGTCTTCTGATGTTATTTTATTTGTTTGTATTTTTTGTTTGTTCATTAGTATTTGGGTCTTAGGTTGTATAGTATATAGTATAGAGCATACTGTTGGTCAGTTCCATCTTGTCAATTCTTTTCTCCTTTTAGCTTTTGCCACACTCTAGTTGCTTGCATTTTTTGGCTTTATGTGTGATGTGCGGTTGTAGCTGTAGTATGAGTATGTGTGTGTTTGTACGTGTGTGTGCCTGTGTAAATCCCCTTCTCTTCCTTACTCTCTGAAGTCATTTAGACACTTACATCTTTCCTTTCCAGGTTCGTCAGGTTCTTTTAACCTCCCAAACTCAGGGGACATGTTCATGAGCATGCAGAATCCGAATGGGGATTCTTACCAAGGGGCACAAGTCGGAGCCAATGTGCAGTCACAGGTAGGCTCTACGTACAGGGACTGGGGCTGTATGCCAGAACAGAGAATCTATTAGTTAGCTAGTCATCCTCAGTGCAGCCTCAAAAAACATCAATTTAAAGATAATCACATTCACAAATCTCATTGAATTGTATGCTCTCTCCCAAGTCCCATTTTAGCAAAAGATTATTAATTGTTGATATCTGATGCATGAAGTGGCCATGGACAGATAGTTTGAACAATCCATAATTCCCCTTCAGTGAATTATTTTTATCTTGGCTTACAGTAGCCAATAAAAGCACATTATCATTAGAGTTAATAAATTGATCCCACCTCTGGAACAGATCCCATTTTACAGTTGATGTTGCAAATGCATTTGGCTCTGACTTACGCTCTTGGGTTGGTATTGAGTGTATGTAACTTTACTTTCCTTCAAGCATCTGTATTCTTTCTTGTCTCTGTTTAATTGTGTTTGTCTATATTTGATTTACTTTGATATACATCTCATTGTCACCAGAAAATTATTTTCAAATGGGAAGGAGGGTTTTCTGAACTGTGATGATATTGTTACAGATGATTATTAAACATCAGATTTGTTTATGGCATGTTACCATTGCTCTTTTAACATGCTGCATCATGTACTATTACTGACTTCAGAAAACACATGTAAATAATGTGAATATTTTTAATTGTGCAGATCAATCTCTGTTTTTGTTATGAAAGCTGTGCTTTCAAAGAAGTGCTGTTTACAAAAAGTAACATAAATCCACACTTTGCACAAATTCATACACTTGAAATACATTTGCATATTTTATTTACTATAAAATACAGTCATAGTAGAGAGTTAGTTAGAGAAAAAATATAGCAACTGACCAATGGCCTGACATAAATGTTGAAACAAAGACATGGTTTCATCAGCTCAGTTCAGTTCAATGGCTCAGTCAACTAGCATAAATATCATGCCAAAATGGCTGACCATGAAAAAACATTCTTTCTACTGTAGGAATGGTAAGGTTTACTTCATAGGATGGCTCATAGTATTCAAAGTGCTTAACATTTAGCCTAGCCGCTTTTTGAAAGGAGATGGAAGAGATAAATAGGCAAGTACAATTTTTTTTTACATAATCCCAGATGATAAGAAGTGCTAAATTTCAGATTTGCAATTGACTGCATTTCATTCGATTGGAATAGTCATTTGCTTTTGCTTTGCTTCCATCTTTAATTTGATTAATCCAGTCCATTAATCCCTCCACTGTTTAGACCTGAGCGTTTAATGTGTGTTAGCACAAAGCATATAAGTGATGTTTCCTGTATTCCTGATATAGAATCTTGATAGACTTAACTTCCTGTTGTGTCCTCTGTAGGTGGATACCCTGCGCCATGTTATCAGTCAGACGGCAGGATACAATGATGATCTGGGGGGCAACTCCATGTACAGTCCACATGGCTTAGATGTAAGTGAATTCTGACACATCACAAATAATCTTGAATGAATTTCAATATGCATAGGGCTATTGTTGTACATATTAGTGACATCACAGGCTTGATGCAGCTCACCAACATAAATTCATACACATGCCCCTCCAAAACCGTTGGAACAGCAAGGCCAGTTCTCTTGTTTTTGCAATACACCGAGGACATTTGGGTTTGAGATCAAAAGATGAATGACAGATCAGAATTTCAGGTTTCATTTCCTGATATTTACATCTAGATGTGTTAAACAACTTGTGCCATTTTTGTTTGAATCCACCCATTTTTCAAGTGATCAACAACATAAATGTAAATTAAAAAAAAGAAGTAAATATCAGTAAGTGAAATTCTGATCTATCATCTCATATTCATCTTTTCATCTCAAATTCATTGGTCAAACTCAAAAGCAAAAGAATTGGCCTTGCCATTCCAATACTATAAGAGGGAACTCTATCTATATGAGAAAAGCAAGCCAGTTTGAAGCTGAGAAAACAGGGAAAATTGATCAGAGCCACTGCACAAGAATCGGGCATAGCCAATACAACAATTTGGAATATCCTGAAAAAAGAATGAAACCACTGGTGTACTAACAACCAGATATCAATCAGGTCAACCAAGGAAAACAGGAGTTAATGACCGAAACAGTGTGAGAGCTGTGAAAAAACCCCAAAACAACAGTCAGAGACATCACCAATAACCTCCACAGGGCAGGGGTGAAGCTATCACAATCCACCATTCGAAGAAGACTTCAAGAGCAGAAATATGCCATACCACAAGATGCAAACCATTCATCAGCAGTAAGAGTCAGAGCCACAAAGTTTCTGGAACCAAGATTAACCTCTACCACAGTAATGGAAAGGCCAAAGTCTTAAGAAAGAAAGGATCTGCTAATGATCCAAAGCATACAAGCTCTTCGGTCAAGCGTGTTGGAGGAAGTGTCATGGTTTGGGCTTGCATGGCTGCTTGTGGAACAGTCTCACTAATGTTTATTAATGATGTAACTCATGATCGTAGGAGCAGAATGATTTCAGAAGTCTACAGAAAAATTCTGTCTCCCAAATTACAGAGAAATGCATTTTAATTGGGAGGAACTTCATCGTGCAGCAAGACAATGGCCTAAAACACACTGCCAACACAACAGGGGGAAAAAGTGGAAGGTTTAGACTGGCCAAGTCAATCACCAGACCTTAACCCAACTGAGTATGCATTTCACCCCCTGAAGAGGAGACTGAAGGGAGAAATCCCCTAAAACAAACAACAGTTGAAATAAGCTGCAGTACAAGCATGTAAAAGCATCAAAAAAGAATAATGCAACAGTTTGGTGATGTCAGTGGGTTCCCCGGTATGATGCAGTTATTCCAAGCAAGGCATATGCAACCACATATTAAGTGTTATTTACTTGTTATTTACTATAAGACTGTCTGTTCCAAATTTTTTGCTCACCTAAAAATTGGGTGGTCTGCCACCAAAGGTACCATGCTCTAAGTTATTTCACACATCTGGATGTAAATATCAGGAAATAAAAACTGAAATTCTGATCTATCATCACACATTAATCTTTTGATCTCAAACCCAAATGTCTTCAGTGTATAGCAAAACCAAAAGAATTGGCCTTGCTATTCCAATACTTTCAGAAGGGACTGTAATAATAAATATAACGAATGTAAGGACTTCTTAATGCACAGCATGTAGTTTCAATGCAGTGATTTATTTGTGTACCCAGTATTAAAATCTTGTCTGGATAAACATTCTGATGTACCAGTGATGAAGCAAGTGTATTAAAATACAACTTTTGTGACTGCGTTTAGATTTAGCTCTAGGTACAGCATTTAAGTATGTTAAAGCCTTTTGTAAAAGCACCATAATCATATTAAAACAACTATATGTCCATATTTGTATATTTCTCCATGTGTGTGATCTTGTTTATAACTAAATAATTCTACAGATGAACCAGAAGGTGTCAGTGTAAACTTCAGCAGAAAGGGCCAAATAAAGCATCTCTCAAATGCCCAAAAAACATTGATCACACTGATGTACTAAAGGTTTGCCTGTTTAAAAAAAGCAATTTACTAACAGAGTCTACAGAGGATTACATCATCATTCACATGAGCAAAGTAACCTGTCTTACCCTTTTTGGGTGTTTAGCTTAATGAATATGCAATCTGGGGCGTTTCTGCTTGTTTCTTTTGCCTAAAAATGTAAAATACAGAGCAGTGTCATTATAAATCAATTAATATTGCACCTGCAATGAAATTTACTAAGCCTGAAAGTCACTTTGGGAATAGCAATTGTATGTGAAATATGTCTGTGGTGCAACCGTGGATTTTTATTTATTTATTTTTTTGCAGAATGCTATTTCTGAGAGTTAGACAAAATTGTTTTATTTACTAAGTGTTAATAATGAGAAAGTTTAATTAAGTTATGCATAGTAAAATAATCAGAAAAATTTTCAAAATGTTTAATTAATAACTGCAGTCAAGTTTCCTAGGTTTCCAAAGGATTGATGCCAACAGAATCAAAATTTGAGAGCCTATGAAAAGGTTTTCATTCGCATTTTTCCTTATTACCATAATGCACAATCATGTCTACTTGCTTTTATTCATTTATTCTTTCTTTTTTTGTTTTTTTTTTCCAAATTTTTTTCACTGTCTCACTGCCTTTAGTCAGATACTTGTTTCAGGTTCACTTGAAATCTGAACTCTGACATTAATAAATCAGGGCCACAAAGCTAATAATACATTTTGTCATAAACCCAAACAGCATTATTCTTAATAAAAAAGGAAATATATAATGAAATTCAGACAGATATTTACAACTTGTCTGTTTTCTGTGGTGTCTCTTATCTCTCATCTCTTGCATCTTCATTTTCACTTAACATGTGTTAAATGTAAGGCAATGGCATACTAAAAAAAAGTTAAAGGCACATTAAAGGCAGACAGTGACTGCACTACTTTAATAAATGTTTCTATTAAACCCGAGGCTCTAATCATTCTTATTTCACTGATCTAATCTTATTTCACTGAGCTTTATTTTCTTTGATTTATTTTAACTGCACAATAAATAAATATTATGGCTTAATTTGTGGAAGAATATTTTTTGGCACTGAATTTTGGTTGATATAAAATGCATTGTAAGGAGATTTACTCAACATTCATTGCAGAAAAAGACTTCCCTGTTCAGCATGCCACATTCAGGAAAACAAATGAAGCCTATGAATGCAGAACAAAAAAATTAAATAAATAAACAACAGCTTTAAGGAGTTCAGAATCCACAACTAGTTACCATTGCAGGTAGTAAAAACAAGACTTAAAAATCCTCACTGTTCTCTTTGGTTTCTAATTCATAGCCCACCAGCAAACCTTGCACCTCTGTTTGACATCCTAAAACAAAACATTTACAAGACTTTCAGTGATTTTAGTGTTCTCTCACTAGTGTTGGGTTGATGAGTGTTCTTGTGTAAAATAGACAAGCACAAAATGGGTTTTGACAGTATGTGAATCAAATAAGCCTGCTCCCAGTGCATGTAGACATCGGAGCCCACAACCCACAGCTTCTTTTGTACTGCACTACTAATTCACTGGCGTTGTCTTTTTTGATAAGTAGAGAAAGTAAAAAGCGTATATATATATATATATATATATATATATATATATATATATATGTATGTATATATATATGTATATATATATATATATATATATATATATATATATATATATATATATATATATATATATATATATATGTATATATATGTATGTATATATATATATGTATATATATATATATATATATATATATATGAGTGGATATAAAAAGTCTACACACCCCTGTATGAAACCAAGATAAATCACGTCAATGTGAAATTACAACGTATAAACATTAAGTGAAACCAGAAACATTTTAGGGAAAATTATGAAAATAAAAAAGTTACAATAACCCAGTTGCATTAGTGTGCACACTCTTTTGTAATTGGGGATGTGGCTGTGTTCAGAATGAACCAATCATATTAGTAATTATCATACAGATCTCAACAGGGGTGTGTAGACTTTTTATAAAAGTGAGATACCGTACATTTTTTGTAACAGAAACAGCTGTTGTTTCTGTAGGATTTTCTTGACCTCTTATTGGTTTCATCTGACTGCTGAAGCCATGGTTTGCAAAGAGCTTAAAAAGCATGTATGGTATCTCACTTTTCAAGCCATATCATTCAGTAGAGGGGTATAAAAGAATTTCCAAATTAGATGTACCACGGAACACCGTGAAGGCCATCATCAACAAGTGGAGGAAATGGGGTACCACAGTGACATTGCCAAGAACAGGATGTCCCTCCAAGACAAAAACTTACCAGGGATGCTGCCAAGAGACCTATGGCAACATTAAAGGAGCTGCAGGAATATCTGACATGCACTGATTACTCTCTGCAAGTAAAAACAATCTCTCATTCTTTACATGTCCAGGCTCGGGCTATGGGGTAGGGTGGCTAGATGAAATCCCTTTCTCACAGAAAAAATATCCAAGCCCACCTATATCACCCCAAACCATGTGGCAATGATAAGACCAATTCTAATAGATATAATAATTCCATAATTCCCAAAGGTATGCTTGACACCAAAAATTGCACATTAATAAAAGTACACCATACCCACGGTGAAGCATGGTGGTGGCAGCATTATGCTTTAGGGCTGCTTTTCTTCAGCCAGAAGTGGGGCTTTTGTCAAGGTGGAGGGAATCATGAATAGCTACAAATACCAGTTGATTTTAGTGCAAAACATACAGCTGTCTGTTAGTAACCTCACAGCCTGAAGATCAGTGGGATTGCTGGGGATAGTGCCACTTGGGGGCTGTGGTGATGGCTCGAGATCTCATATGGGGAGTTGTACTGTGATGGCTTGGGACTGCGATTGCTGTGGTGGCTTTGGGGCTGTAGTTGCCACGAGCAGCTTTGTACTCAGGACTACATCAAAAGACAGTGGATAGGTTTAACAAATCGGACTTCTCGTGAAAACTGTGATGAATTTACTGGTTGCATAATTGTACTATTTGTCCATATAGTGCACAGTTATAGAAGGGATTTATTTATAATCGCACTATCCGTTAGCACCCAGATGAGTATGGGTTCCCTTTTGAGTCTGGTTCCTCTCAAGGTTTCTTCCTCATATCGTCTTAGGGAGTTTTTCCTTGCCACCATTGCCACTGGCTTGCTCATTAAGGATAAATTCACATATTTACAATTTATTTTGGTTTAACTTAATTTGAATCTATTTATTTCTGTAAAGCTGCTTTGTCACAATGTCCATTGTTAAAATCGCTAAATGAATAAAATTGAATTGAATTGAATTAAGCTGAAGATGAAAAGGAATTTCACCTTTCAGCATGACAGTAACCCAAAGCATACATCCAAATCAACAAAGGAATGGCTTAACCAAAAGAAGATCAATGTTTTAGAATAACCTAGATAGAGCCCAGACCTGAATCCAACTAAGATGTCAAGATGTGCCATGCTGATAGACTCCAATCCAAAAAAGACTGAATGGTGTAATAAAATCAAAAGGTGTTTCGACAAAGTATTAGTTTAGGGATGTGCACACTTATGTAGCTAGGTAATTTAAAAAATAATTTAAAATAAATAAGTTTTTTTGTTTGTTTGTCTTTTTTCCATAAAAAGTTTCTGATTGTTTTTCACTTTATTTGTACACTTTGCAATTACACATTAAAGGTGGGAAAAGATCTGACATGATTTATCTTAGTGTTGGTCATGTCGGTGCTGGAAATGGCGTCCAACAACAAATCCCAACACACAGCATGGCCTACTGATGGCTGCTAAGGACTACAACACCAAAACACTTACGTTCACACTCACCTGGACTTAATCACATCCCAGCACTCTCACAGTATATATAGGACATTCAGTTCACTTACTCAGTGTCAAGTATATGCTCTGTGTCTTTCCAGTTGTTACCAAGCTGTTGGCTATAGTCTGCTATTCTGGTTTTGACCCTAGTCTGTTTATATTTCTTGATCTTGCCTAACCCTGTTTACTCTTTTTGTACAGTGCATCCAGAAAGTATTCACAGCGCTTCAGTTTTTCCACATTTTGTTATGTTACAGCCTTATTCCAAAATGGATTAAATTCATTATTTTCCTCAAAATTCTACAAACAATACCCCATAATGACAACATGAAAGAAGTTTGTTTGAAATCTTTGCAAATTTATTAAAAAATAAAAATTAAAAAAAAAAAATCACATGTACATAAGTATTCACAGCCTTTGCCATGACACTCAAAATTGAGCTCAGGAGCATCCTGCTTCCACTGATCATCCTTGAGATGTTTCTACAACTTGATTGGAGTCCATCTGTGGTAAATTCAGTTGATTGGACATGATTTGGAAAGGCACACACCTGTCTATATAAGGTCCCACAGTTAACAGTGCATGTCAGAGCACAAACCAAGCCATGAAGTCCAAGGAATTGTCTAAAGACCTTTGAGACAGGATTGTATCGAGGCACAGATCTGGGCAAGGGTACAGAAAAATTTCTGCAGCATTGAAGGTCCCAATGAGCACAGTGGCCTCCATCATCCGTAAATGGAACACGTTTGGAACCACCAGGACTCTTTCTAGAGCGGGCCGCCCGGCCAAACTGAGCGATCGGGGGAGAAGGGCCTTAGTCAGGG
This sequence comes from Pangasianodon hypophthalmus, assembly GCF_027358585.1. Classification (NCBI taxonomy): domain Eukaryota; kingdom Metazoa; phylum Chordata; class Actinopteri; order Siluriformes; family Pangasiidae; genus Pangasianodon; species Pangasianodon hypophthalmus. Next base: position 18,309,845 of record NC_069717.1, read on the forward strand.
AAGTGACCAAGAACCCCATGGTCACTCTGACAGAGCTCCAGCATTTCTCTGTGGAGAGAGGAGAACCTTCCAGAAGAACAACCATCTCTGCAGCACTCCACTGATCAGGCCTGTATGGTAGAGTGGCCAGACGGAAGCCATTCCTCAGTAAAAGGCACATGATGGCCCGTCTGGAGTTTGCCAAAAGGCATCTGAAGGACTCTCAGACCATGAGAAACAAAGATTGAACTCTTTGGCCTGAATAGCAAGCGTCATGTCTGGAGGAAATCATGCAGATCCTTGATGAAATCCTGCTCCAGAGCGCTCTGGACCTCAGACTGGGGCGAAGGTTCATCTTCCAACAGGACAACGACCCTAAGCACACAGCTAAGATAACAAAGGAGTGGCTACGGGACATCTCTGTGAATGTCCTTGAGTGGCCCAGCCAAAGCCCAGACTTGAACCCGATTGAACATCTCTGGATAGATCTGAAAATGGTTGTGCACCGACGCTCCCCATCCAACCTGATGGAGCTTGAGAGGTCCTGCAAAGAAGAATGGGAGAAACTGCCCAAAAATAGGTGTGCCAAGCTTGTAGCATCATACTCAAAAAGACTTGAGGTTGTACTTGCTGCCAAAGGTGCTTCAACAAAGTATTGAGCAAAGGCTGTGAATACTTATGTACATGTGATTTTTTTTCATTATTTATTTTTCATAAATTTGCAAAGATTTCAAACAAACTTCTTTCATGTTGTCATTATGGGCTATTGTTTGTAGAATTTTGAGGAAAATAATGAATTTAATCCATTTTGGAATAAGGCTGTAACAACAAAATGTGGTAAAAGTGAAGCGCTGTGAATACTTTCCGGATGCACTGTAGATCGCCTGACCTGTGCCTGTTTATTGACCACGTCTTTGGATCTCATCTTGGTCTTGTTTGCCATGATTAAATAAAGGATTACGTACCTGCACTTACTGTACTGACAGTGTCATTCTTTTACTTCACAAAAACCTGCCCTTTTAACAGGGGTGTGTAGACTTTTTATATACATTTTGTACACACACACACACACACACACACACACACGCACACACATATTATATAGTCAGGTCCGGAAATATTTGGACAATGACAGAGTTTTTGTGATTTTTGCCTTTATACACCACCACAATTGATGTGATTGAAGTGTAGACTTTCCGCTTTATTTTAAGAGGTTCCACAAAAATATGGCATTTACCATTTAGGAATTACAGCCATTTTAAGCAAAGTACTTCCATTTTCAGGGGCTCAAAGGTATTTGGACAATTGACTGACAAGAAGTTAATTGACCAGGTGCGGTCCATTCCCTAGTTACTTCAAGACAAATGAAGCAGATAAAAGGTCTGGAGTTGATATCAGGTATTGAGTTGGCATTTGGCAGCTGTTCAACTGGAGCTACCAATATGAGGTCCAGGGAGATCTCAATGCAAGTGAAGGAGGCCATCATTAGGCTGAAAAAACAACATAAATCTATAAGAGAGATAGCAAAAACCTTAGGTGTGGCTAAATCAACAGTTGTGTACATTCTTAAAAAGAAAGAAAGCACTGGTGAGCTCAACAACATCGAAAGACCTGGAAGACGACGGAAAACAACTAAAGTGGATGATCGCAGAATCCTTTCCTTGGTGATGAAAAACCCCTTCACAACATCAACAGAAGTCAAGAATACTCTGGAGATGGTAGGCATATCATTGTCAAAATCTACAATCAAGAGACGCCTTCATGAATGCAAATACAGAGGGTTTAAAACAAGGTGTAAACCACTGGTAGCATTCAAGAACATGAAAGCGAGATTTTGCCAGAAAACTAAATCTAAAATCTAAAAATCTAAAAAGCCTCCCATGTTCTGGAATAAGATTCTTTGGACTGATGAAACCAAGATTAACTTGTACCAGAATGATGGGAAGAGAAAAGTATGTCGAAAGAAAGGAACAGCTCATGATCCAAAGTATACCACATCACGTTTCAAACATGGTGGAGGCAGTGTTATGGCATGGGCATGTATGGCTGCCAATGGAATGGGCTCACTGGTGTTTATTGATGATGTGACTGCTGACAGAAGTAGCTAGATGAATTCTGAGGTGTATAGGGCTATACTCTCTACTCACATTCAGCCAGATGCTACAAAACTGATAGGATGCCGCTTCACAGTGCAGGTGGATAATGACCCTAAACATACTGTGAGAGCAACTCAAGACTTTTTGAAGGCAAAGAAATGGAATATTCTTCAATGGCCAAGTCAGTCGCCTGATCTGAACCCAATTGAGCATGCTTTTCACTTACTGAAGACAAGACTGAAGGCAGAAAGACCCACAAACAAGCAGCAACTGAGGGTGGCTGCAGTGAAGACCTGGCAAAGCATCTCCAGGGAAGAAACTCAGAATTTGAGTTTTGAGAACATGGGCTCCAGACTTCAGGCAGTCATTGATAGCAAAGGATTTTCATCCAAGATCACATCTTGATTGTTTTATTTCAAATCCATTGTGGTGGTGTGTAAAGGAAAAATCACAAAAACTCTGTCCAAATACTTCAGGACCTGACGGTATATATATATATATATATATACATATATATATATATATATATATATATATATATATATATATGCATGGATGAATCCATGCATCTCACCCAGTTACGTATTCCACATTACAATTCGTGTAAGAAAATTAACAACAGTGGGACATGGCAGTGTATCCATTGCAAATATTCATTTGTCTTTGTGGCCTTCAGCAGTACAGAAGTGGTGTCATGCTCTTGCAAATCACACTTGCACACTAACTCTCTCACTGCTATCCACTTTTTCACTCTGATCTAGTGCTTAGGTCACAACTCACTTCATTACTCCATTAGCACTAACACAGGATGTCTGTATGTGTGTTTGTGTATGTGCACACACCCCAAGCCCCACCAATACTCCCCAGACAGAAAAATGGAGGTGTCAGACTGCCTACTCCCACTAGACAAGACAGAGAAAGAGCCTACAGTGACCAAAGGATGATCCATTTCACCAGGGTTGAACAGACTTCCTCTTAAATCTCCTTCCTCTTAAATTCTCCCAGTCCTAGCCAAGACACTGTGGCTGAAAAAGTTTATTTATTGACCTGTTCTGGGAACTGAATTTCCCAAGCGCATGACTGACACACACACACACACACACACACACACACACACAAACACAGATTCTGTAATACATGATCAGTCAAAAAATCTTGGACAACAAACACATATAATGATGCACTTAATAAAATTAATTAACTTTAGAATAGGTTACCTTTGGTCATGGAGACAAAAGTATACGAAAAGTATAGGAAAGGAGAGGAAAAGGATGAGAGGCTCTCCTACCAAGGCTAATCTCTTCTGGGAGCCCTTTACCTCAGTCAAAGACACTCCGCTGAGTTGGGTGGAGGAAAAGTCCTACACCGTCACTTTCACTCATTGTCCCTTACCTTCACACACACCAGCCTATCATTCCACATTCTTGACTGACATCAAAATATGGAGCAACAAACTGTTGGCCCACTGCAAAAATCAAATCAGACATTGCTTTCAGAGGACACTTCCAACACCAGCAAATATTAAGGCAAATTTGTTTTTTGAGAGCGAGAAAGGCAGCCAAGAATGAGAGACTGATGCGTAAATGTAGCGAAATGGCCGTCAGCATAGTCGAGTGCAACATCTAAAATTTCTTATGAATTTCATATGAACAGGTATCTCACACAGTGTATGCTTGCATCTGGCAATACAGACAGCTGTACACAGGCAAGTTCACTCAACACGCTTTCTCATAAGCATACACCTCTCGAGGAAAGACACTCAATGGTTCAATAATTTTGTTATGTATTTCCCATGGATATGTAACGTTTTCAATATGCTTTGGCCTGATGTCTGAGGAATTGAGGATGAACAGGTGTAATTTTGGGAACATTTGTGTGATAACCCCATTAATCATTATGTTGCTTCACACATATTTTGCTTCTCACATTCACAATTTCATGTCACTTCACTTTTCTAAATCTTGTTAATGGCTTCTCTTTATTTGTTTTCTGCTGCAGGCTAATGGGGGATGGCAAGATGCTATGACCCCATCCTCTGTGATCTCCCCTACTGAAGGCCCTGGTAGTGTGCACTCTGATACCTCGAACTGATCTTTGCATTGAAACACTGACCAATCAGAGACTGATCAATTAGAGACATCACAAACTACCATCTTCACAAACACATTCAGCAGAACATTTGAAAGCTTTGGTGTCTCTTAGGAATTGAATCTTCTGGTCTCAGCAGACTATGTCTGTTCATTATTTTACTAATAATTACTAATACATTCTCAGATTTTTTGTTAATTACACAGTCTATTTTATATTCTTTTCTGTGAATGTGCAAATAGATATGTTTCATATCTCATTTACATTTGCAAGTACACATGTAGACATTTAGAACATAGGAACATAAAGCCTGACAGTAAATCTAACCCATTCATTTTAGATAGCTAATATGTTACAGGTGGCAGTTTTGGGAATTTTAGAGATGGTATTCATTTCATTATTTTCCTTTTTCTTTTATAAACACACTAAATTATACGATGAAATCGATTTTGGGGTTAAATTAAAATGATGGAAATTTTGGAAAATATTTTTTTCATCACAGTGAAGTGAGTTTCACATTCTGGGATATACCTTTTTATATAACACAAAATACATGTCTTACAATTAAGCCAGTATGTATAAGAACTCTATTTTGGCATGTCTCCATTCAGAGACATAATGAAAAACATTCTTGTATATAATGTAGTTTAAGAGTATTTATACATTTCACAAATCAAGACATGGCTTCATTACCTCATACTGATAGAATTGATAGAATTCCAGCATTACTACATTTCTCTAGCTTAGAGTTCTCTCACTGACTACCTCTCAACAATCTCTCCACCATTTTAGCTGTTCCATATTGTCATTTTTTTGTATAATGTTATGTGGGTGCATCTTTTAATATGCCCCCTTTCATGTAATGTAATGTATATTTTAATCTTCTAAGAAAATTTGTTGCTTTCTTGCAGCTTAAAAAAATTAATAATAATGACAATAATACAAAATAATACCATAGAATTGAGAGTGAGAGAATTTTTTGGGGAGGGTGTGGTGGAGGAATATGGGAATGAAAATTAACACAGTTAAACTGCTGTAAGTAGTGCAAACATTTTGAATGTTACTCATCCTGTTACTAATTCACTTAAATAAGATAATTAATTAATTAATTATTAATTAACAAGTAATTAATTATTAATTAATTAATTAAGATGAATGACAATGTAATGCATAAATGGTCCAGTATTCAAAACTGTACATTTCAGGCCCTGTATGACAGGACCGCAACTTCCTTTCTCTTTTTTTGTATTGTATGTGACTTCTGAAACTGATTTAAAAAGATCATGAACATTTATTTGTGGCAGTGATTCTAATGTATTACTGATGTTTTGTGTTTCTTTCTAACCAGACTACACCTTGGACTGAACAGTCTTCCTTGTGGTAGTTGTGTGTAATTCCAAACATGAATAAACACTTTTTCCTTTCATGATGGAACACTTTGATGATTTTTTAAAAAAAATCAGTTTATACCTATTTCCCCTCACTGCATATCTGACCATAGGTATTTAGACACTTTTTGTTGTTTATTATACTTCCAGTGAATACTATATCCATATTTATACACATCATGTCTTTTGACTTTGTACTCATAAATATGAACAAAGAAAAAATGTAATCAATAAGGAAAAAAGTATTCAGACACAACAAATGTACGTATATTATTGGGAAAAAGAAACTACATACTCCTTCAATTCTCTATTTTTATTTATCAGTGCCTAAATGACAATTGGGTGGTCCTCACCAACTTCTAAAAACAAATAACCTCAGGTGGCAACAAAAAACCACAACAAATTTCAATATTTAGTAATTTTTATTCCCCCAAAAGTAAACTAACATTCAGATCCCAGCTCTGGAAAACATAAGTACACTCTTCCTTGTTCCACAATCATTAGTCAAGTCAAGTCAAGTGGAGTTTATTGTCATTTCAGCCATATACAAGTACATAGTGAAACAAAACAACGTTTCTCCAGGACCAAGGTGCTACATAAGACAACACAGAACAACACAGAGCTACAGGGACTACATAAATTAGTCTAAGACAGTAATTAGCAGCTAGATGTTACTAAAGAAATGCATAAGATTAGTTAATCATCAAGAAGTGTGACCACCTCTATAAAAGCAGAACTTTTGGCAGTTTGGTGTTTTGGAGCATTCAGGTGTGTGTCTGCATCATGTCAAGAAGAAAGGACATCAACCATGATCTCAGAGATGCAATTGTTGCTGTTCATCAGTCTGGGAATGGTTATAAGGCCATCTCCAAACAATTTGAAATTCTCCATTCTACAGTGAGAAGGATAGTTTACAAATGGAGAGCCTTCAAGACAGTTGGCAACCTTCCCAGGAGTGAGCGTTCCATCAAATTCAGTCCAAGGTCAGACCATTAATGTAATTAGATACACTATATTGCCAAAAGTTTTGGAACGTCTGCCTTTATATGCACATGAACTTTAATGACATCCAATTCTTAATCCGTAGAGTTTAATATGGAGTTGGCCCACCCTTTGCAGCTATAAAAGCTTCAGCCTGGCTCGCAGTCTCTGCTCTAATTCATCCCAAAGGTGTTCTATCGGGTTGAGGTCAGGACTCTGCAGGCCAGTCAAGTTCATCCACACCAAACTCACTCATCCATGTCTTTATGGACCTTGCTTTGTGCACTGGTGCGCAGTCATGTTGGAACAGGAAGGGGCCATCCCCAAACTGTTCCCACAATGTTGGGAGCATGAAATTGTCCAAAATGTCTTGGTATGCTAAAGCAGTAAGAGTTACTTTCACTGGACATAAGGGGCCAAGCCCAACCCCTGAAAAACAACCCCACACCATAATCCCCCTCCACCAAAATTTACACTTGGCACAATGTAGTCAAGCTAGTACTGTTCTCCTGGCAACCACCAAACCCAGATTCGTCCATCGGATTGCCAGACAGAGAAGCATGATTCGTCACTCCAGAGAACACGTCTCCACTGCTCTACAGTCCAGTGGCAGCGTGCTTTACACCACTGCATCTGACGCTTTGCATTGCACTCTGTGATGTAAGGCTTGGATGCAGCTGCTCAGCCATGGAAACCCATTACATGAAGGTCTCTACGTACTGTTCTTGAGCTAATCTGAAGGCCACACGAAGTTTGGAGGTCAGTAGCTATTGACTCTGCAGAAAGTTGGCAACTTCTGCCCACTGTGCGCCTCAGCATGCGCTGACCCCGCTCTGTGATTTTACGTGGCCTACCACTTCGTGGTTGAGTTGTTGTTGTTCCCAATTGCTTCCACTTTGTTATAATACCACTAACAGTTGACCGTGGAATATTTAGTAGTGAGGAAATTTCATGAATGGACTTATTGCAAAGGTGGCAACCTATCACGGTACCACGCTTTAATTCACTGAGCTCCTGAGAATGACCCATTCTCTCACAAATGTTTGTAGAAGCAGTCTGGCCATGGAAGTGATTGGAACACCTGAATTCAATGATTTGGAGGGGTGTCCCAATACTTTTGACAATATAGTGTATAAAGAAATCCCCAAGAGCTACATCATGTGACCTACAGGCCTCTGTAAACACAATAAATGTTTATGTTCATTTTATGTTCATGTTCATGTTCACAAGTATGGCTTTCATGGAAGGGTGACTAGGAAAAAGCTGTTTCTCTTTAAAAAGAATATGGCTGCACAATAAGGTTTGAAAATTTGCATCTGAATGTTTGGTCATCATGCACAGTACCATGTTTGGTGAAAACACAGAATATCGCCAAAAACATCTCATACCAACTGTCAAGGGTGGTGGTGGAGGGGTGATGATTTGGGCTTGAGACAGCAATGAACTCCAGTGATCCCAAGCACACCAGAAAATTGACATCTGAATGGTTAAAGATAATGAAAATGAAGGTGTTGGAATAGCCAAGTCAAAGTCCAGACCTCAACCCATTGAGATGCTGTGGCGGGATCTTAAGAGCTGTGCATAAATGAATGTCTTCAAACATCAATGAACTGAAGAAATGTTGTAAAGAAGAGTGGGTCAAAATTTCTCCAAAACAATGTGAGAGACTGATAAACTCCTACAGAAAACATTTACTTCAAGTTAATGTTGCTAAGGATGGTTCTACATGTTACTGATTCATAGGGTGCACTTATTCTTTTCTCACCTGGTTTCTGAATATTAGTTTACCTTTCAGGAAAAAATGACTACATATTGAAATCTGTTTTTTTTTTGTTGTCACCTGAGGTTATTTGTTTGTTTATAGGAGTTGGTGAGGCCCACACAATTGTTATTTAGGCACTGATAACTAAAAATATAGAATTGAAGAAGGCTGTACTTTCTTTTTCCCATGACAGTATGTTGTTAGCAGTTGTTGGCAGCTGCAATTGTTGGCAATTGTAGCTTGGAGCTCTTTTTTAGAAACCAGTCTTGAGATATTTTGACTGTATGTTTAGGGTCTTAGTCTTGTTGAAACATCCACATTGTTCTCAGATTCAATTTCTTGGCTGATGAGATTAAATTATCCTCTAATATGTCCTGGTACATCGCTCCATTCATGTTTCCTTCAATGATGTGTAATGCCGCAGTATCATTTGCAGAGATGCAGCCACACATAGTGTTGCTCCCACATCCCCACTTCACTGGGTATGGTGTTCCTGAAATCATATTCACAACCCTTTTTTCTCCAAACATGACAAGCTGAATTATTGCTTTTTTGTTGTCTTTTGTTTAGAAGGAGTTCTGATATGTTCTGATATGCAAAATGCGCACACAATGGGCCTCATTTATCAGCCTTTAGTAAAGTTGTGTGTAAATGTTTGCACAAGGCGAACAAACAAAAATTTTCCACCAGATTTACAAAATATGTGGTATTGCTGATTTTCTTGTGTGTATGCTGAGCACTCGTAAAGTGAAAAGTGCATTCCCGATACAGCTCATTCGCATCTAGTGACGCCCGCAAAACTCCTTAAAAATTCAAGCGCACAAGAGTAAAAGCAGAGTAAAGGCAGAAAGACAGTTGTTATTTTGACTCACTTCTATGCAAATAAAAAATATTTAGCAGTGTAACAGCACCTGAAAAGGTAAAATTCCAGAGACAAATTACACAAAAGGTGAATTAGGTGTCAATTAAGTGAGAGACAAGAAAATGGTATGACATTGAAACGGAGGAGGAAAAAAGATAACCCTAACCCTACACTGTAGGTGATCATGCGCACCAAGCACGTCAGACAGGGAAAGTGCAATTTTTTTAAAATACTGTTTTAAGTATCTTGGCCAACGTGTACAGTGTTAAAAGAAGATACCATGGCAAATGGAAAAGATTTATAACCCAGCATTCATTCTCCGAAGAAAATCATACCGGTCTTTAAACATCCTTTCACTCATAGCGAGCGCTAAATCTTCCGTCAGCTGAGCCATTTGTTTATGGCTTACAGCTATGTGCAGACAGTCCAGCCCATCCTCCATATGTACAGCAGCATTTCTTTTGTCATAATTAAATGATTAGTTTTGTTCGTCTTAATTTATGGAATTATGTTGGCTCTCTTTCTCTATTTTTTCTATTCTTTAATTAATGCCAATAATGTAAATGACTGGTTTTCACAAAATTTTCCACTTAGTCCCTGACCTAGTGAATTAGTTTGAGGATGTGTTTTTAATACAGACTACTGTATGAGACACTTCTGTAAATTGCTCTGGATAAGAGCTTCTGCTAATTGCTGTAAACATAATAAAAAATAAGCAATTTAAACTTGACAATATAATCTGTCTATAAACATGCAGTAATCCAAGCAAATTATATGATTTGAAGTTGATCAAATTGAGATTTAGTTAGGCTTCTAATGTGTAAATTTACACATACTAAGGAGCACAAGGAGGATATGAACTTTTTCCAAATTTACAGGATTTTCATGAATACCAAATTTCTTGTGGAAATGCTAATATGAATGATTCACGTATATCCAGCTTGATAAATGAGGCCCATTGTGACTAAAATAATTGTTCAATTTACTACAGCTATAGCTCATTATTCAAACTTACTGCCTACAAATTTGCTATTGCATGAGGTGCAAATTGCACTTTAAAAGTCGATGTGAAATGGTGATAAAGGTCACTCATTAAGCTGTCAAAAAGCTAGAGAGTAAATAGGAATTTCAGTAATGAAAATCATGTAGCCTACATCAATAAAAGAAGTTCTTATTAAATAAAGACTCTGTCAGAACATGTAAACAGTGCTGAGGGCATTAATACGGCTGATATGCCATTTCATTAGTAATTGGTTTTAATGAAAAGACTGCTCTTTATGGAAACAATTGTACTGTATTCATTTTTTCTCGTAGTTGACTATGTTTTCTATCATATTTAGAAAATTGGCAATGTCACAAATGTTCTGTTTAATGTGTGAATTTTTTTTGTTGGATGTTAGGAAGACTGACGTGTTCCTGACATATGTGCTATGACAAGGGTCACAAAAGTAGCCCAGTTGTCAAGCAGTATTAAAGTTTTTCTATGTATTATAGTTTTCCTAAATAACTTTTTCATCATAGGCTGAAAATTGTCTCTTGTTACACATTCTACAGGAAAATCATACAGTTAGCAATGCTGCCTATAAAGCTTCGAGCAATACCAATGGTGCTAATTTACACCTGGAGGGTACAATTACAGTCTTCACTGAAAGTATTGGAACGGCAAGGATAATTCTTTTGTTTTTGCTATACACTGAAGACATTTGGGTTTGAAATCAAAAGCCGTTCCAATACTTACAGCGAAGACACTAATTGTACCCTCCAGGTGTAAATTAGCACCATTAGACCAGAATTTCATCTTTCATTTTCTGATAATTAGATCATGGCACCTTTGGTGTCGCCTTTGGTTGCATATCTCTAGCTTGACCCACTGACAACGCACTGACATCACCAAACTGTTGCATTCTTCTTTTGTGATGCTTTTCCAGGCATGTACTGTAGCTTCTTTCAGTTGTTGTTTGTTTTGGGTTTTTTTTTTCAGTCTCCTCTTCAGGAGGTGAAATGCACACTCGATTGGGTTAAGGTCTGGTGATTAACTTAGCCAGTCTATAACCTTCCACTTTTCACCTGATGAAATCCTTTGTTGTGTTGGCAGTATGTTTTGGGTCATTGTCTTGCTGCATGATGAAGTTCCTCCCAATTAGATTGGATGCATTTCTCTGTGAATTGGCAGACAGAATGTTTCTGCAGACTTCTGAATTCATTCTGCTGCTACCATCATGAGTTACATCATCAGTTAATATTACGGAGCCTGTTCCAGAAGCAGCCATGCAAGCCCAACCCATGACACCACCTCCATGGTGCTTGACCAATGAGCTAGTATATTTCGGATCATGAGCAGATCCTTTCTTCTCCACACTTTGGCCTTTCCATCATTTTCGTAGAGGTTAATATTGGTTCCAGAATTTTTGTGGCTCATCTCTGTATTTCTCTGTGAATTCCAGTCTGGCCTTCTGATTCTTACTGCTGATGAGTGGTTTGGCATATATGAGTACATTTCTGCTCTTGAAGTCTTCGAACAGTGGATTGTTATACCTTTACCCCTGCCCTGTGGAGGTTGTTGGTGATGTCACTAACTGTTGTTTTTGGGTTTTTCTTCACAGCTCTCACAATGTTTCGGTCATCAACTACTGTTATTTTCCTTGGCCAACCTGTTCAATGTCTGGTTGTTAGTATACCAGTGCTTTCTTTCTTTTTCAGTACATTCCAATTTGTTGTATTGGTTATTCTCAATGATTATGCAATGTGATTTCCCCTCTTTTCTCAGCTTCAAAATGGCTTGCTTTTCTCTCATAGTCAGCTCTTTGGTCTTCATGTTGGTTTATCCTTTTTAACAACAAATGCAGTCTTCGTGAAACCCAGGGTTCGAACCAAGTGTAGACATTCAGACTCGAACCAAGTATAGATATTTGTTTAAAAATACAATCTAACACAGCTGACATTATGCAAGAAAAATCAACAGAAGTTCAAGGTCTGCATCAGAAGTAACTGAGACAAACCTCTGTTTTTTCCATACTCTGCCCTGTGCCTACATCTCCTACACAATTATCCCAAATCCAGGATTATTATAAACAAATACCATGTCATAACTCTGGATAACTGTGGATATCTGCAGGTTGGCTGGAGAGAGAGCTGTAGAAAGGAATGCAGTGGTTTGATCTGAGGAAAATGGAGGGTAAAATTAATTAAAGATAAAAGAAATTAATTAAATAACACTAGAGATCATAGTGCAGTTCTTAAAAGAGATAATACAATGCAAAGATCAGAATGTAGTGGCATAGAGCTTTGATAAGAATTTGCACTTTAGATCTCTGTTTTACTGAAGGTAATACACCAACATATTGTAAAAGATAGTTTTATTTGTAGTCTCCTGATGGAAAATAAAACACATTTTCTTGAATACAAAGACTGTATGTATAGGTTAAGAATGCTTTAATTTGTTTTAAGCCTTATAATCAAGACAATACAACCTTATCAATCACATAAAGGGTCTTTGCCAGTTTGAAATATTCATAATCTGGTCACTCTTAAACATTCTTCCTTCTAATCTTAGTTCACTGAAGGAAAGTTCACACTTAATTTCCTACGTGTTGCAAAGTATATTAAATATCACATGAAGCAAGGAAAAGATTCAATGCCTGTTTTGCAAGCAGTGGTGCGCCACTGCCATATGCCGGTGATTCCAGTTACTATGAATATTGGATATATTCTAACTATAAATAAGGCTTTAAATAATGGGTAGAAAAGATTGAGTCATGATGTGGTCACCCTGTCTGGATTTTAAATCCCACTCATCAAATTTTGGATATCCTGACTAATATGACCCTCTACCTATCAATCACCAGTAATTTTATCATATACTTAGTGGTGTAAAAACTGTAAATATGCTGTTGTTGTTGTTGTTGTTGTTCTTTCAGTTACTCCTGTTACAGTTCACCCCAGCAGATCATTGGTTTGCATGTTTGATTTGGCACAGGTTTTATGCCATTATGCTACATAATCCCTTCTTCCTCTTGTCTCACATCACCTAACGTTCATTAAGGTGATGGAGCACTACCCTCACATTCTCCTCTAAAAGTTCTTGATGCAATTTTGAATTCACTACTCCATAAAACAGTGAATGCTGTCCAGGCTGTGAGGCAGCAAAGTTGCCCCAAACCATGATGCTGCTGCCACCATATTCTCTCATGGTATGGTTCACAGGGCAAGGTTCATATGAACAAACCTTTCTTAAAAAGAGCGGTAACTAACCAGATGTAGTGTGTGTTTTAGAGTACACTACCTGACTCCCTTTAGCCTTTGGACAAGTTGTTAGCCCAGAGGTTTGCACAAAGTTTAAAACCTAGACAAGGTTAAATGGTGTACAAGTGTTTGTGTGTTATCAGTTTAGGGTGAAGGGGCTTGTCTATTATTATGACTTGGATGAAGATAATCCAGGTATGTTTTAAAGGATCACGATCTTGCAACTATACTTGGATGTATGGTGGGAAAGGGGGTAAAGAGGGGATGGCAGAGCATGTGGTATTAAGGCAATGTAACTTTAGCAGTGGAGAAAATGCATTGCATACAGTATATGTTGGCACACACCATCATATTGTATTTTAGGTTATAGATAGGATCTGCATTATGTTAATTTTGCCATATAAAATTCATTCCTTTAAGTCATTTTATTTATTGTTTTAAGGAAGAAAAAGAATTTGTAAAAGTACCCTGAAAAGCACACTGCAAAAAAAAAAGCAAGCCCAGAGGTTTGCTGAAATTCCTACTGCCTCCTGAGTCTTCCTCTGCATCATACAAATGGGGTTCTGCAGTGGTGCCAAAACCTGGGATCAAGAAGGATTCAGACACCATGGAAGCCTCCTCAATCAGTGACACCATAAAGCCCCTCGCCAGCCTCCACCAAACCCAACACCAAGTGCTTCTCAAACTGTGCAATGAGCAGCAGCTGCCAAGAGCCGGTGGGCACTCCAGAAGCTGCTGCACCCTCACCACATCTCCAGCTGTGTTCACTGCCACCATCCCACGCCTCACACTCACCAAGATGGCCTCGACCGACAATTCAGAGGCCTTCCTTGAGCTTTTTCGAGCAAGCGGCAGCTGTGTGGAAATGGCCAAAGGATGAATGGGCTCTCCAACTCCTCCCATTGCTATTGGGGGAAGACTCCTGGCTCTCTTTTTTCTCATTCTCCCTCTCTCCTCTCATCCTGCCCTCCTTCACCTTTTTCAATTCAATTTTATTTGTATAGCACTTTTAACAATGGACATTGTCACAAAGCAGCTTTACAGAAATAAATGGATTAAAAAAAATATATTGTAAATATGTGAATTTATCCCTAATGAGCAAGGCAGAGGAGACGGTGGCAAGGAAAAATTCCCTGAGACAATATGAGGAAGAAACCTTTAGAGGAACCAGTCTCAAAAGGGAACCCATCTTCATCTGGGTTCAATGGATAGTGCAATTATAAATAAATTCCTCATATTATTGTGTACTATATGGAAAAATAGTGCAAATGTGCAACCAGTAAATTCCTTCTTCTCTGATGTCTCCCCCAGCTCTCTCTCCACCTAAGAACAAACTTGCATGCCAGCCAAGGCCGTAGCAAAGCCCGGGCAGGTTAAAGGTGAAGCACTTCAAATATACCACCTCAATCTCCAGTAACTGTGGAGAGAGGTAGTTCCTGTGGCTCTGGTGAGGGTGGTTCCTGAGAGGGAGGAGCTGAGACTGGAGGTAAATCTAAAAGGTGCAGTCCAGTTCAACCCGGTCCCCTGTGGAGATCACCTCTCTCTGTCCCAGAGAGCACAGGTTGCCAGTGTGCAAGGGGAATTCTCCAATGTGTTTTCATCTCCACCCGGTCACACAGATATTGTAGAGCACCACATGCTTGTAGAGAATCCTCCAGGCATGGTTATACACAGCCGCTCCTATCTTTTACCTGAACACAAAAAAGTGTGTTTTGGGAGGAGCTCAAGGCTATGCTGGACATGGAGTAATCGAGGAGTCACAAAGTGATCGGAGCTGCCCCGTGGTCTTGGTGCCCAAAGCCAATGGGTCAGTCCAGTTCTGTGTGGACTTTAGAAAAGTCACCACGGTGTCTAAATTTGATGCATACCCAATGCCACGCATTGATGAAATACTTGATTAGACACTGGATTTCACCAAGGGGTATTGGCAGATTCCCTTGTTTTCAATATCCCAAGAAAAAAACAGCCTTTTCCACTCTGTTTGGGTTACACCAATTTGTCACCATTCCATCTGGTTTGTTTGGAATGCCCAGCATTGTTTCAACATCTTGTGGACAGAATACTATGCCTGCACAATGCATATGACCTCATTATTTATAGTAATGGTTGGCAGCAGCTTTTGGCAACAACATCTGAGAGCTGTCCTGAGATCCTTGAGATGGACGGGACTCACAGAAAATCCAAAGAAGTGTGCAATTTGATGGGTGGAATTGTGCAATTGGACAGTATCTGGGCTTCCACTTGGGCCATGGGCAGGTGAGTCCCCAAAAGACTGCTGCCTGCCCAAGACCCAAGCCCAAAAAGGAGGTGAGGCAGTTCCTGGGACTGGCTAGCTATTATTGGAAGTTTGTGCCTAATTTTTCAGATGTCACCAGCCCGCTGACTGAACTCACTAAAAAGGGACCAGCTGGTTCAGTGACCAGAGCCATGTGAGTGGACTTTTGCCAGGTAAAAGCGGTTTTGTGTGGGGGCCCACTGTTTCATTCTACCGACTTTTCTCTCCCTTTTGTTCTGCAGACTGACGAGTTGGACAGAGGCCGTTTTGTCCCAGGTGGTGGAGGGGGAGGAGCACCCCATGCTGTGCGTCAGCCGGAAGCTCTCCATAGGATAGAGTAAGTACACTACCTATAGCCTCTGTTCTGATCATGCTCCGCTCTGCATGAAGGTTGCCAATGCAAGGAACACTCATTGGTATCTGGTACCTACCTCAGTCTTTCAAGTCCGAGGTGTTCCACAGGCCATGGGTACAGTTGTAGTGGTGGTGTTGTGGGGGAATCAGCTGCAGGCCGGACGGCTCCCCGGGCTGAGTTGGGCGGTGGGGGTATGTGGCAACGGGGTCATGGTTGAGTGTCAGCTGCAGACAGAAATGAAGCAGGTTGAACCGGCAGGTCATGTGTGATTCTCATCTGTGTCTTATTACTGCCAGTCTACTTATGTGTGTTTCCTTGTGCTTTCAGTAACTGCCGTAACCACGCAAACACTCTGAAAATGCTATTGAAAAAAATTCCCTTGTCACCAAAGTCCAAGTTAAAAAGTGGATTTCTCCAACCCATTTGGTTTATGTCAATTAAACACTCTTTCATTTTTCATTTAAACTAAAAGAGATGTGTGTGCAACCTGGTTGCAAAAAGACCTTAGTTTACCCCACAGATCACTTAGGACCCCACATATCACTGCTTGTGGCTATATTTTGGTTTGTTTTCATTATTTCACAGTCTTGCCTGTGTGATGTGCCAGAGGCAGAAAAAAAATTGAAAAGTCTATCTCCGTCATGCTTAAATTTGTTAGAATCTAACAAAAGTGCTGTGCAAATAAAATTTAATCAAACATAAATGAAAAGTGAACAATTTCATGTTTGAGTCTTTAGGTTTTTGCATTCACAATTAAAAAAAATCTTTAACTTATGTAAACTGCTTTAGATATTTTCAGTACTATTGCTGTATTCCAGTTAAAAAAGATAATCACATATGGAATCTATTCTTACCATTCTTTGTCAGAAAATGGCATTCACTTTATTCTCTTTATCCATTAACATGATTGTGGTTTAGTGGTGTTTTGTGAATAGGAGGTGGGGTCAAGGAGAAGGAACATGCTGATGGGTGGATGGGGACACCTGTACGGGATTAATAAATGAGTATTTTGTGTTTCAGTGCGTGGTTATGGTAGGAAAAAGGAGTAGAGGAGAGAGCATGGAAGGTGCTGAGTGGCCCAAAAGCTAAGCAGCAAGAACTGAGCTGAGTGTGTGTTTCTGTGTTAACCTTGAAGGGACCAAAATGCTGACAAGTGCTCAGGGAAAAAAGAAACCCCAAGCCTGCCTCCCATTTCTTTATTCCCCTCCAAACCAGTGAGAGGGTTACAATGGCATAATGTCAACTTCCCCTAATGCTGCATCTTTATTTCTGACTCTTCAGGTTTGTTTCAGTCAAAAGCTAACTTATCAAGATGCCACATGGACTTGGACAAGCTGGGTTCCACAGGGGCATGGACTGCCTATGTGATACCTGGGCTGTTACTGGGGCCCATTTGAGGTACATATGTAGGGGCAGCCCAGAAAGTCTACATATGTAGAGTCCACATAGACCCTTGGTGGGCTTGTTTCAATTTACTGTCAGAGATTTAACCTCTTCTCTGCAGTACTTCAGAAGCAGATTAAACTGCCTTTAATGTTAATTATATTACATTTATCACTATAAATTACAGTGAGGACATTTTCCCCCCAAATTCTTATTATTTTATTATCATTTCAACTTCCTCAATTCAGAATAATTCAGTGACATTAAAACCCTTCCTTTATGACATCTAATCCACAAATACTGCACATATACAGTGATCAGCCATAACATTAATACCACTGATAGATGAATAGAATAACATTGATTCTCTAATTATAATTTACCTACACAATATTAGGCAGGTGGTTTTAATGTTCTGGCTGATCAGTACATATTCATATAGGTTTAAAATGGGATTTATTATTTTGTGGGCCATGACTGGGGCCTAAGTGGACATTAAATTTTTTAAGCTGTAAGTGTTTATATATATATATATATATATATATATATATATATATATATATATATATATATATATGTATATATGTATGTTGTAATATGGTTGTAATATATATATGTTATATATTATATTATATACACATACATACATACATACAGTGCATATAAAAAGTCTACACTCCCCTGTTAAAATAGCAGGTTTTTGTGATGTTAAAAATTATACCAAGATAAATCATGTCAGAACTTTTAGCACCCTCAATGTGAAATTACAATGTGTAAAAAATTAAGTGAAAAACAATCAGAAACATTTTATGGAAAAATAGGAAAAATAAAAAACCTATGCAGTCCAGTTGTTGTAAGTGTGCACACCCTTTTATAATTGGGGATATGATCCCATTCAATCTCATGTTCAAAAGTAATTATCATACAGCTGTCATCAATTAAATGATTCTGATTAACCTCAAATAAAGACTGTAGGATTTTCTTCACATCTTTTTGGTTTCATCTGACTTCTGAAGCCATAGTCTGCAAAGAGCTAACAAAGCCTGTACAGGGTCCCACTGTAGAAAGGTATTGATCAGGAGAGAGGTACAAAAAATTTCCAAAATATTAGATGTACAATGGAACGCCGTGAAGGCCATCATCAACAGAAAATGGAGCACCATAGTGACATCACAAAGAACAGGATGTCCCTCCAAAATTTATAAAAGTACAAGACAAAAACTTAACAGGGAGGCTGCCAAGAGACCTATGGCAACATTAAAGGAGCTGCAGGAATATCTTACAAGTACCACTACTCTCTGCATGTGACAACAATCTCTCATATTCTTCACATGTCTGGGCTATGGGGTAGGGTGGCTAGACGGAAGCCTTTTCTCACAACAAATCATCCAAGCTCAACTAAATCACAAAATAAATCACAAACCCAAACTAGGTGGCAAATTGTGTTATGGTCTGATAAGACCAGTTCCAAAAGGTATAATAATTGCATAATTTTAAAAGGTATGTTTGGTGCAAAAAAAGCACATCACTAAAAGAACACCATACCCATGGTGAAGAATGGTGGTGGCAGCATCATGCTTTAGGGCTGCTTTTCTTCAGCCAGAACTAGGGCTTTTATCAAGGTGGAGGGAATCATGAATAGCTAAAATACCAGTCTATTTTAGTGCAAAACAGACTGTGGGGTGACCCGAAGCAGGCTGTGCACAAGGGATGCCCTTACAATTTGATGGATCTAGAATGTTTTTGCAAGAAAGAATGAGAAAGAGTCAAGATGTGCCACACTGATAGACTCTTACCCAAAAAGACTGAGTGGTGTAATGTAATCAAAAGGTGCTTCAACAATGTATTAGTTTAGATGTGTGTACACTTATGCAACCAGGTTATTGTAAGTTTTTTATTTTTTTGTTTTTCCATAAAATGTTTCTGATTGTTTTTCACTTAATTTTTATATGTTGTAATTTCACATTGAGGCTGTCCACTCCACTGTACATATATATATATATATATATGTACAGTGGAGTGGACACCCTATATATATATATATATATATATATATATATATATATATATATATATATATATATATATATATTATATATATATATATATATATATATATATTATATATATATTACAGTCAGGTCCTGAAGTATTTGGACAATGACAGAGTTTTTGTGATATTTCCTTTATACATCACCACAATGGATTTGAAATAAAACAATCAAGATGTGATCAAGATGTAGACTTTCAGCTTTATTTTAAGAGGTTCCACAAAAATATGGCATTTACCATTTAGGAATTACAGCCATTTTCAACAAAGTATCTCCATTTTCAGGGGCTCAAAGGTATTTGGACAAAGTGACATAATTGTAAATATAACCATTATTTTAATACTTGGATGATCCTTTGCAATCAATGACTGCCTGAAGTCTGGAGCCCATGTTCTCAAAACTCAAATTCTGAGTTTCTTCCCTGGAGATGCTTTGCCAGGCCTTCACTGCAGCCACCTTCAGTTGCTGCTTGTTTGTGGGTCTTTCTGCCTTCAGTCTTGTCTTCAGTAAGTGAAAAGCATGCTCAATTGGGTTCAGATCAGGCGACTGACTTGGCCATTGAAGAATATTCCATTTCTTTGCCTTCAAAAAGTCTTGAGTTGCTTTCACAGTATGTTTAGGGTCATTATCCACCTGCACTGTGAAGCGGCATCCTATCAGTTTTATAGGATTCGGCTGAAAGTGAGTAGAGAGTATAGCCCTATACACCTCAGAATTCATCTAGCTACTTCTGTCAGCAGTCACATCATCAGTAAACACCAGTGAGTCCATTCCATTGGTAGCCATACATGCCCATACCATAACACTTCCTCCACCATGTTTGACACATGATGTGGTAAATGCTGGATCATGAGCTGTTCCTTTCTTTCGCCATACTTTTCTCTTCCCATCATTCTGGTACAAGTTAATCTTGGTTTCATCAGTCCAAAGAATTTTATTCCAGAACATGGGAGGCTTTTTTAGATGTTTTCTGGCAAAGTCTAATCTGTCTTTCCTGTTCTTGAATGTTACCAGTGGTTTGCACCTTGTTGTAAACCCTCTGTATTTACATTAATGAAGGTGTCTCTTGATTGTAGATTTTGACAATGATACGCCTACCATCTCCGGAGTATTCTTTACTTCTGTTGATGTTGTGAAGGGGTTTTTCATCACCAAAGAAAGGATTCTGCGATCATCCACTTTAGTTGTCTTCCCTGGTCTTCCAGGCCTTTCGATGTTGTTGAGCTCACCAGTGCTTTTTTTCTTTTTAAGAATGTACCCAACTGTTGATTTGGCCTCACCTAAGGTTTTTGCTATCTCTCTTATAGATTTATGTTGTTTTTTCAGCCTAATGATGGCCTCCTTCACTTGCACTGAGATCTCCTTGGACTTCATATTGGTCGAACAGCTGCCAAATGCCAACTCAATACCTGATATCAACTCCAGACCTTTTATCTGCTTCATTTGTCTTGAAGTAACGAGGGAATGGACTGCACCTGGTCAATTAACTTCTTGTCAATCAATTGTCGAAATACCTTTAAGGCCCTGAAAATGGAAGTACTTTGCTTAAAATGGCTGTAATTCCTGTAATGATGGTAAATGCCATATTTTTGTGGAACCTCTTAAAATAAAGCCAAAAGTCTATACTTCAATCACATCTTGATTGTTTTATTTCAAATCCACTGTGGTGGTGTATAAAGGCAAAATCACAAAAACTCTGTCATTGTCCAAATACTTCCAGACCTGACTGTATATATGTGTGTATATATATATATATATATATATATACCCATGTACCCATGTTGCTGTTCCATAATAACCAACATTAAATCCATGTGGGGGCCAACAATTTTGTCTACAAAGGCCCTACATGTAGCCCATCTGGGCCCATCATTAGCCCATACTGACATCCGCATATGTGGCCACCATGGGAACTGCAGACAAAAGATGGTGGGACCCAGCTAGGCTGCCCATATAGGCCCCAGTTTCAAGCCCTTTTGGAATCCATGTACCTCCTATAATTAATGATGGCAGAAAAAATATTCATACATTGATTAATGAAATCCAATTTCAACAATTTCCTGTATTCTCTGACCGATTTACCTGCCAATGAGCTAAAGTTATTTTCATGTTTAACATATTAATGTAATATTATAAGGGTGTAATAATACACTCCGGTCACGATTCAATTCGATTCACAATACTAGCTTCATGTTTCATGATTCAATTTGATTCACAGAATATTTTGAACAAAATTTTGATGAAGAAAAATTATGAAGAAATTTAAATTTCTGTATAATAAACAATTCAAAACAATTCAAAGCATTTTTATCTGCATAAAACTAAATAAATAAAAAATTGCTATAAACAGAGTTTTAATATTGTAAACAAAATGTACTCTTATAATATGGCTGTGTAACCATATAACTTATAAAGTGTATCAGGCATTGTGATCTGGAGCTATCGGTCAGAGTGCTCTTTGTGTATTTTAAGTTCATTCCCAAAAACAGTGGTTGTTCTTCTTTCGGCTGCTCCCGTTGGGGGTCGCCACCACAGATTATTGGTCCAAATATTTGATTTGGCACAGTTTTGGCACGCAACCCTCCCGAATTTTATTCGGGCTTGGGACTGGCGAAGAGAGCACACTGTTGCATGTAACCCCACTGGATGGGGTTGGTTTCCTGGCCAGGAATCGAACCCAAGCCACAGTGGTGAGAGCGCTGTGGTCTAATCACTAGTCCTCCAGGGACCCCAACTCACAAAATGTATATATTCTGTATTATATCCCAGTATGTCACTTTTTGAGCTAAGTCCTACGTGTGTCTCATTTCTGGCAAACACTAGTGTGTTCCAGCTCACCATACTTCTGGTCATGCACATCTGTTTTCAATCATGCACACACTATATAACAGACTCCAAACACTCACACAATATGAAGTATCACTCTGTATATGTACCTGATTTGCCAAGCCTTTTTTTTCCTCATGTTTTATTTCTGGTTCATGATCTTGTTAAATGTCTCCTGGTTTACTGATTCTATTTTTGCCTCATATACTCTGTTTGCTGATTGCCTGACCCTGTGCCTGTTTTATGCCTCTGCCTCTGCTATACGCTTTGGATTTGTTTGCCTGTATGCTTTCAATAAAGCATACCTTTGAAACTGCATCTGCCTCTGCTGTCTGACATTATTTTTCGCAGCTTCCATGGATGCAGCAAGTATAATGGCAACAGACAAAGCAGCTCAAGTATGGCTTGTGGGAGAACAGCAGCAGCAGCTTGTTATGCTCGATGCTAAGCTCATGCACATCACCAACACGCTGTGATCACAGCTATCTATACCACCAGCAACAGGAATCCCTGGATTCCCTTATCAACCTTTCAATCTGCCTTGACCAACTCCTGCGAAACTGCAAGAGGAGATCCATGGAGCCCAATCCTTGAAACAAGCATCACTGTGCCCATGCAAATGGGCCAGATGAAACTAACCACTAAGGAATGCCAAGTTTGATGCCAGTGCCCGGGGGAGGGGATGTTGTAAGCGGTGTGTGAGAAAGCAGAAGTGCGGCAAGAGGTCGGGGGTCATGCTAGGCTAAAAACAAACCCTATCCGGCTGGCTCTCCCGTCCATCCTGCTCTCCAATGCCTGCTCCCTGGACAATAAATTGGACTACATCCGACTCCAGCAAACTACGCCGTGTGAGTTTAGAGGCTGCTGCATCTTTGTTTTCATGGAGACGTGGCTCCGCGACAGTGTTCCGGACGCCGCCATTCAGCTAGACGGGCTAGTCTCGTTTTGTGCTGACAGAAACACAGCTCTATAAGGCTCGCGGCGGTGGCTTGTGTATTTACATCAACACGGTATGATGAAAGAACCCGGTGCTAGTTTCTAGCTACTGCCCATCGCTGGTGGAGTTTGTGACTGTTGGACACAGACCATTTTATTTACCATGGGAATTCACCAACATACTTATAATCGGAGTATACATTCCCCCCAGTGCTAATGCTAAGGAGATACTCTGTGAACTGCAGAAGCTATCAGCGAACTGCAGAACTTACACCCTGACGGACTGTTTATTGTTGCTGGTTGGAGCCCCGCCCCCACCTCGGCTACTCAGACCACATCTCTGTTATGCTAATCCCAGCATACAGACTGCTTGTCAGATGCTACAAACCGGTCCTGAAGCAGGTGAAAACCTGGCCAGCAGGAGCCATCTCTGCTCTTCAGGACTGTTTTGAGCACACTGACTGGCACATGTTCAGGGAAGCAGTAACTGGTAGTGACTTCACCAACTTGGAGGAATACATGACATCAGTGACCAGCTATATCAGCAAATGCATTGATGATGTCACTGTCTCCAAGATCATCACCACATGCTCCAACCAGAAGCCGTGGATGACTGCAGAGGTGCGTGCGCTGCTGAGGACCCGAGACTCTGCCTTCAGAGCAGGCGACAAGGTGGCCCTAAGAACAGTGAGGGATAAACTGTCCTGGGCAATCAGAGAGGCAAAGCGCACACATGCACAGAAAATCCACAGCCACTTCAAGGACAGCGGAGACACGCGGCGTATGTGGCAGAGCATCCAGGCCATCACCAACTACAGGACAACATCACCTGCCTGTGACAGTGATGCCTGCCTTAAAGATGCGCTGAACAACTTCTATGCTTGGTTCGAGGTCCAGAATGACAATTGCGTGGAAGACCACCCCTCCTCCCAATGACCAGGTACTGTGTCTAACCACGGCTGATGTGAGGAAGACTCCACCCTGAGTTAACACACCGAAGGCTGCTGGACCAGACAACATTCCTGGCAGAGTGCTCAGAGGATGTGCAGACCAGTTGGCAGATGTTTTCATGGACATCTTCAACACTTCCCTGAGCAGTGCTTTCATTCCGACGTGCTTCAAGGCCACCACCATTGTCCCCGTGCCAAAGAAGTCTCCAGTGTCCTGCCTCAATGACTACCATCCCGTTGCACTCAAACCCATCATCATGAAGTGCGAGCGGCTCGTCATGAGGCACATCAAGACCTTGCTGCCCCCCTCACTGGATCCCCTGCAAATAGCATACCGTCCCAACCTCTGCACAGATGACGCCAGGTGCTTCATCAGTGACATTGGGGGCAACGATGTACAATGGGGGGTAGACTGTAGCAGGATGGGCTAAATCAGCTTGATTTATTGTGTTGTGTCACGTGAATATTTTTTTTTAACTCATCAGTGCCCTTCTTGTGGGTATAAGAGGTGGGTTTTGGCTACCTAGATATGTCATTGTTGGTACTGCCTCCAACGAATGACTTTGGCAACATCATTCGTTGTTGCCAAAGGTGCGGCTGTTTGTTAATCTGTGCTTTGTGCATGGGTGGTTGCTGACATTAGTTTACCTAGTTGAATGCATCCTTTTCTGTCGGATGTGTGCTGACTGCCTACTGTTTCCAGTTTGGGTTGGATTACGTTGGTGATTAAGCAGGTGAGTAACCATGAATGGTATGGTTGGTAGTGACCATTCTCTGATGAGTATACTTGCATTTTTTGCTTATTGCTCTGTTGTATTTGCCTTACTTTTAATAACTTCTTGTCTCATGTTCAGGAGGCTTATCTGCTCATTTGAGGGTTTCACTGGCTCCTTGCTGGGATTGAGCATCTACTTTTATTGATGTGGCTGCGTTGCTGTTTTGCCTCTAGTATTTTTTTCTCTTTAACCTTGTTTTGTTTTGATTGGGCTATGTTTCACGCTTGTTTATGTGGCTTTTTTCGGCCGCTCTACTTTTGCCCGTTTTCTTGCGGTTGCCTGCTTGGGGTTTTTTTTTGCTTTTTATTTTGGTTTGGTGATTGTTTATTTGTTTTTGTTTTGTTTCCTTTATTCCTTTCATACTGCTTGATAAAGCTTGAGCAAATTATGTTCTTTTAATATATTCGACTTATGTACTCTGGTGGGGTGAAACCATTGTATTTTATTTTTGTTTAATTTTGTTACTTTGACTTATAATTAAGTTGGAAGATTGATTTAGTTTTGTGTAATTTGTTGTCGTGTGTTTTGTTTTGATGTTGTGTTGTGTGCAGATTATTTTGTTTCTTAATACACAGTATTAAGAATCAAGGGGATGTAAACTTTTGAACGGGGTCATTTTTATAAATTCAACTATTATTTTCTCTTGTGGACTATATGTAAACATCTTTTATGTGAAATATCTTATTCAGGTTAGCACTAAATAAACAATAACATGCATTTTGTATGATCCCTCTTATTTTGGTAAAATAATAAACATTTTGCAGATTCTGAAAGGGGTATGTAAACTTTTGACCTCAACTGTAGCTCCCATGAAATCTTGAAGCTTTGTTGATGTTAGCCAGTGTTAGTGAGTGTTGTATACTCATATGTGAATTCTCCACATTTTTCTTTTTTTTAGTTCTAAGAGGGAGTACAGAGGTGGAGCATGCTTCCCCTTTTTTCCTGCTTCACCACATAAACATGCCTACTGGCATATTACAGACATGACAAGACAGCAGCCTCTGTAGCAAGATTTTATGGAATGAATACATATCTTGGTGGCGGACACAAAATTTGAAATGATTTTGGGTTTATATTTGGGTGAGGGGAATGGGGCGCGTTGCTCACTAGATAATGGTATGTTTAGTGAAGACAGATAGCTAGCTACTAGTACTAGCTAATTCTTACTAGTGGTTACATGGGTGAGGAGAAGCATTTGCTAGTGGACATTAACTAGTTGTCCTAGTTTAGTATGTATTTATACACTCATGATTCGAGTTGGCGCAAATTTTCTTTCTTTGTCACCGTACGTCATCAAGCCTTTTTCCACATTCCCTTTTTCAGTTTGTGTAGCTCCCTAGCTATAGTCTGAGTTTCTGGTTTCGACCCTCACCTGTTTATCATGGTTGATGTGGATTATCCTTTTTGATGATGCCTGCTTGTTTTCTGATCAATGATATCAATTTGGTTTTTGATTTATATATTTGGTTTTTGATATATATATGTGAATGAGTCTTCTACCAAAGGAGCTCTGCTGGAAATGCTGATTGTTGTCCAGAATGGCTGCGAGTTTATTGAGTGTCCTCCTTTCCACCACCACTACCCAAAACTCTCCAGAGAGCAGCCCAAGACCAAGCCAGCCTTCTTGATCAGTTTGTTGAGTTTTATTTTTTTGCATCTCCAGCTCTGATGCCACCTCCCTAGCATATTGCTGCAAAGAAGACTGCACTGGCTACCATATCTTACTGCAAACAGTAAAGGACCTGAGCCCAACCTCTGAGTTGACCTTCCATTCCAGCTTGTTGTCGAGATGGACACCAAGGTATCTGTAGGTGTCAACCAGCTCAACATCCTGACCCATGATGCTAATGGGGCTGGTTGTAGTCCTCTTCCTCCTGTAGTCCACCACCATCTCCTTGGCTCCTTGGAGCAGATGGTTGTTCCCGCACCACTCCACAAAGTTGTTGACCAGGTCCCTGTACTCCTCATCCTGACCATTCCTGATGCACCCGACCACCACAGAGTCAACAAAAAATTTCTGAAGGTGGCAGAGATCTGAGCTTTACTGAAAGTCTGTGGTGTACAGGCTGAAGAGGAAGGGGAGAGCACGGTTCCCTGTGGTGCTCCAGTGCTGCTCAGCAGGTGCAGAGACATGCAGGTTCCCAGCCGCACAACCTAGGGTCAACCAAACTATCAGAATAACAAAATATATGAAATGTAACTAATAAGGGCTATTTTTCTCTTAAACACTGTACATGATCTTCCAAGTACATGATCTTCCTTTGACATTTTGACATTATAATAGGGTCCCTACCATTCATAAATTGCTGAAGAGCAATTAACAGCTTCTGTTATTGTCCTAAAGGTTGACTGAGAAGGGGAAGACTTAATTGAACCTGGTATGGAGGTGACTACGAAAGCCAGGCATGCTTGCAACAATTAATTGAAATGTCAGACACTTCTATTTCAAGTTATTCTGTCTGTCTGTGGTCGAATTGGCTGTACCATGGGCTACCAATTTTAAATGGAAATTGACATCAATTTATTCAGTTCAAAAAATGAGCCATGCCATTTAAATTGAATGCAGAGCAGCAGCAGGAACTAACATAGCTTGAACTGTCTATTTTCAGATTGTTCCTGTAGCAAACATTTGTTCTCAGCAAGTGTTGGTACATTGATTATAAATCTGGAAAGGAATTTTCAAAAAGCACATATGGATGTGATAGATATTACTTATGCATTAAAAGTTTCAACCATTTTCATTGCACGAAACTCTTCATACCCAAATGAACATGTATATTTGAAACTGTACAACAACAACAATAACAAAAACATATTCCTTTATTACAGGCATCTAAGAAAATAGTTTTAAATATTATACGTATGTGTATATGTTATAGTTTTAAATGTTTGTCTTCCTATGTTTAGAGCTATAACATATACATTACAGTACATTTAAAATGATAACATTTAAACATAATTCTAACTTTTAAAATTAAAACTATAGTTTTAAATATTATAAACATATTTAAAAAAACAAAAACCTCCTTTTCTTTCATTACAGGCTTTTATTATTTCTTTTCCCAACTCCCAAGAAATGTTGTTGTTTTTCATCTGCTGCTCTCCCTCTCTACTGATGTGTGTGTATGTGCATGCAAGTGCAATGTGCACCTCATTTTGTCTTTTTCTCTAATATTCCAAAACTATATTATATTGTACATATTATCACTTTTGTCTGTTAAGCTGCCAGTCTATTAAAATCAGAAAATCATTAAATATTTCACCTGTATGTCAGTGTTTTAATTTTGTAATATGTGATTAAATAGTATATAGTCCAGTGAACTATAAAGAGCTAAAATAAAATTATTTTCCAGTTCATACCTAGTAATGATCCAGTTCCTTATATATTGTAATTGCAATCATAAACATACATACTATTCTACAAGTGTAAAGATACCTTGTAAAAAGGAGTGAAGTATGTGAAATGAGAATAAAACAGCTTGTAGAGAGGAAATGTCATGATTAGTACTTGTTAATGTATGATGTATGACTCTCTGAGAGTGTACAGCTATGTGGAAGTTATTATTACACTGCACTCTCTCTATTCCTGCACCAAAGGGAAATTTTAAAGGAGACCATCCAGGCCTTTAATATCTGAATATAAATGAACTGGTTATTCTAGCATGAGTGTCTGATTTATTACTTGTAATTTGTCAGATAAAGTATACCCAAGGTTACAGCTAGACTAAGCTCTGAAGTTTAGCAGTATAGCTTAATTTTACTCTTTATTTACTATTCTAGTGTATCAGTGAATATATAATATTTTTAAGAAAATCCAGGCTGCTTCACTGGTGTAATGGGTTATGCTCCTTGAGTCTCTGCCATTGGGGCATGAGCACCATGTAAACAAAATAACAAATAATTTCACTTAAAATACGTATTGATTTTATTTGTGAGTAATAAACAACCTCCTGTTTTATAGCCACATTAGGCCTGGCAATGTGAGCAGCATTGTTCACATACTTGCCTGCGTAAATTATGCACATCTGGATGATTAAAGGCAAAATCCACTAGATGGCATGTCAGAACCAAAATATTTCTGTTCATTTCTTGTGCAGCAATGTTAAAACACAAAGACAAGCTCTGTCTCTAAAAATTTCCCCTCTCATCTTGATTGTTGTCATGAGCTGTGTCTCAAATTGAAAACTCTGACCTTACATTTAAAAGTATTTATTAATCTAGAAGATCCAGAAGACTGGATCAGGCCTTTCAGTAGATTTGAAGGCTACATGAGAGATTTTTAAAATAATAAGACAATGGTAAGAAAAATTTTAAAATAAGAACAATAACTGTGTTAGTAACACAGTAACACATGAAATAACACAATGCTAGATTGTTTATTCAGCTGTGTGCAAAGTGTCACATGGTGCTACACTCCCCAGTCTATTTATGTTGGTATTGCAGCACACAGATGCGTAGCCTTAATGCCCGAAGATGTCCACAAGTGACACTCCAAATGATGTATTTTGTGAGTGAAATCTAAAGAAGGCCAAAGTTAAAAATTTCTTAGGTCACCAGTCTAAAGTACTTAAAAATGTTGATAATTTCAGGAACTGCATTAGTGTCAAATTCAGTACACACTGTTCTGTCACTGATAAATGGTTGACATTTGGCTATTAGTTCAGTTGACTCATTGAAAACATTACTCCTGTATCCATAAAATTAAATTAGTACTAGATGTACTTTTAATGGTACAGTATACGTTTCCATCAATTGTGTACATGGCTTGTGTGATACAAATTATTGTTACAAATTATGCTAAGGGGGCCAACATAGGATCCTGGCCTCAAGGAAAAAAAAATCTTTTACATTCCAAAAACATATTGGTTTGGAGCATGTGCCCCAGTAATGTATTTTGTCAGGCAATGCCATATAATGCTAGTGAGCTGTGTCAGTCACCTCTTCACTTCTCCTCACTTGTTTCATCTCCTACTCGGGTGCCTTGCCACTTGAGCTCACTGTTGAGCCTTATGTAAGTGTTGTCTTGGAATGTATTATTTCCACAAATGCTAGTAAATCCATGTTTTGTTCTTGTGTAATCACTACCTGCTTCTAATTTAAACATAAGACATCTCAGCTCTCGACCTAATATATGATTTGACAGGATTCACACAAATGACGTTCAATGTTAGGAACACAAACAATAAAGCAGTATGCTTAGCTGAGTGAGTGCCACCTTGCTCTTAATCAACTGCAAGGAGACAATTCTCTTTAAATAGTTGCTTTAAAAAAATATTTTTTTAAAAGTATCCAGGATTTCTAATATAGAAAAACGTGGTATATTAGATTTGATAAGATACCTCTACATCATGCTGAATAAAGCCCTTTAGCAACAATTTTATCTCTTACCTTTAAATTTGGAGAATGATTTTTAAATAGAGTGAGAGGAACCTTCCTCATGGAGGCAATGACAGGGCCTTATGTGTATGTTGAGTAATGGCAGAACTCTAAAGTCTGGTAACAGTAGACAGGTGTTCTTTTTACCTCTCAGCACTGGCATGTCAGCCATCAAGGGAAGCCTTTGTATTGCTAAAATACAGTGACATCCCCTCTTTTTCTCCTTTTTTCCTCTTTATGACTAGTTCTCTCAGTCTGCAAATTTCAGCCCTTGCCTATCATTAGTGGGATACTGCCATTTGTGTGGTTTAGTCTGCCTATTGGAGAGTGCCATGTTTCTCTTGCACTGTATTTATTTTTTCTTCTGTATTTATGTTTTATATTTTGTGTTTCATACTATATTAATAGCTGTGATATGTTTCCACCATCTGCAAACTATTACTCAGTGTTTATGTAGCTCTTTAAAAATGGCATGTTTTCATCTTTGTCCCTCTCTCAACAGGTAGTGCAGAACTCTGACTCGTGCTGAGGTTTTTGCTCAAGAGAGAAAAAAGTTGAGTTACTACTGCAGTAATCAGGCACACTCAGACAAAATGATTGCATTTCTCTAAACAATGCATGCTAATAAGCCAACACTTATTAGCAAAATTCCTCATCTAGATGTTTTGCATTATTCATTTTTGAAGCATCTTGTACACTACTTCTTCCTAGCTTTATAAAAACCCTTTGTAAAAACCCACAAATTTACCATTGCCTTTTCGTCATACTAATGCCACTCCCTCATGAATTAACAATTTTACTTATTATTAACAATATTACACCATCAACTGTACCTGGCCAGGATCTGTCTCTGATTTGTATCTCTGACAGTGTGGCAATACCTTGCCAATTCATTCCCTCTGTTTAGGGCCCGGGACACTCTGATAATATACTCTAACTTGCAGTTATATATTGCAATGTTTTATGGAGTAGCAACTCCATAAATGGATGCATATTTCTTTTGTTCGTACAGAAATATGGTAGAAATGTGTTTTTATTTTGGAGCTCAGGCAGCCAGGCTAAAACCAAATAGTTCATTTCTCATTAGTAATGACTTTGCTGTTTTTTTGTAAGATACTACAAATAAGAAATACTCACTACTATTAACTTGTTTCCCCCTGAAAAGACTGAAAAAAAGAAAGTAAAATATGTCTACCTTTACTTGTGCCAAAACATTTTGGGCTAGGTACAAGTCTTTTAATTTTTTGCAGCTGTTTCTCTATTCGTTTAGTATGCATTATCTGTTCAATTAGAATAATGTATCTGTATTCAGTTACCCCCCTAATATACAGTCAGGTACATAAATATTTGAACATTGAAAAAGTTATTTTGCAATTCAGAATTCATCTTGCTGCTTTTGTCAGCAGTGCCATCATCAAGAAATATGAGGGAACCAATTCCATTGGCAGCTATACATGCCCACACAATAAAGAGAGTTGGTATGCTTTGGCTCATGAGTTCCTTCCCTTCTTCATACTCTTCTCTTCCCATCATTCTGGTAGAAGTTGATCTTTGTCTGATCAAAGTTTTTTTTCTGTCTACCACCGTATAGAAGAAATTAAATAATGAATATGAATTCAATTTAATTTGAGGGTATTTACATCCAAATTGCGGCGGAATGGTGTTTTGAATTATATTGTTTTATCCCCTAAATTATCTGGGTATTCAATTAATTGGACTAAAAGTGAGGTTTTGCTTTTGACTAGAAATTTACATCCACTTTTCAACCCATTTGTTTACAGGGCAAAATTTCTAGGGTGATTTCCTATGGTCATTTCCAGTAACTACTCACTTAAATGAAAGGACAGACATGTATCATTGTGGTACAGAAACCCTCTGCAGAAAGAGACTTGGGCCTGCCAGTGTTTAAACATTACTATTGGGCAGCAAATTCTAGAGCCCTCATTGTTTGGAAATGGGGTTGCCCTAGTGAAATAGTGTGAAAAGATGAAATAGTGTGAATAGAAAGGATTTGCCACACTGGATCAGCTTGGAAGCTCTTACCTTTCAGTTACCAAAGGTAAAGCCTGATGGTGCTGTGATCAGAAGTAAAAATAAAGGCTATCTTTAAGTCTCCAAAAACCTCAATTCATACTCTGTGTTTCAATAATCAGCTATTTCTGCCTTCCATGGTGGATAAGGTGTTCTCTACTAGGGCTGACAAAGGACTATGTTGTTTTGGAGATTTGTATGTAGATGAGAAATTCACCAAATTTGCTCTACTGAGATATACATTTGATCTTCCTGATTGTGGTGCAGTTTATTTCTTATTTCTCTCTGTGCAACTGTTGGTCTTGTTGCTTTCAGGTCATTCTGCAATTCTTTTTGAGTGACTGCTGGCTTCTCTCTCACTTTCCTTGTCACTAGTATGAGAGCATGTTGTAAAATCTAGCATGGTGCACCTGTTCAGGAACAATTAGTTGTGGCCCAGGAACTTTCCACCTGCATATTATCGAACCAATTTTAGTGACGGGGATGTTCAAGATCTTTGCTATTGCTTTTTCTGTTCAGTTGTTGTTTAATGATGATGTTATTTAATGATGAGGTTTTGTTATTTGTTTTTAAATCTCAGCATGGCTTGCTATCGAGCAATATCTCTGACCTCCTCTGGCTGCAAAATACCTCCAGAGCATTGAGATTGTCTAATCAGCTGCTTTTAACCAGAAGAAGTTCAAAGGTGACTGTGCCTTTCCTGTTGCAGCTCTGAGATTGTGGAACAGCTTACCATATTTCATAAAGGCATCTCCTACCACAGACATTTTTAATCAAATTTAAAAACATATCTATTTTCCCAGACAAGGATGATGAGAAGCTTTGTTTTTGCAAAGTTTAAGGTGGCGTTCCTTCATCGAGTCCAAGATGTCAGACAGGCAGGCAGAGATGTGTGCTGAGATCAATGGATCTTCAGGCTGGAAGGACAAATAAACATGTTATCAGCATAGCAGTGATATGAGAAGCCATGAGACTCAATCACAGGCCCCAGTGATGTAGTATACTCAGCAGTGGAACTATGAACCCACACCTCCAGAGGAGACTGCAACCTGAACACAGCGTGGACAGGTTATGAGGACATCGGCAAAAGTTCGGGTGTGGTCATACATAGGGGTGGAGTTTACGTAGAAATGGCTGTTTCTGAAGAACTGTAAGGCTAGTCAAGCTGGAATTTGGTAGGGTGCATCTATGTGCTAATCTATAAGCAAATTGAATGACTGAGTTACCATTTTACCTGACATTAGCTAATCCATCATGTTAAATAATGTAAATAAGTAGCTAATGTAATGTACCAACTGAAAATACAATGGTAAATGGCAGTCAACAATGGTATTTTCAGGCAAAATTGCATAGTTGCTTTAAAATGAATATAATCTAGCAGTTTTAAAAGTATATA
Source organism: Pangasianodon hypophthalmus (assembly GCF_027358585.1). Lineage (NCBI taxonomy): Eukaryota > Metazoa > Chordata > Actinopteri > Siluriformes > Pangasiidae > Pangasianodon > Pangasianodon hypophthalmus. The sequence continues at coordinate 18,343,598 of NC_069717.1, forward strand.
CTTTTACATGAAAACGTGTGAATTACCTTAATTTCATCAGGTAATTTACTGTTTACTTTTTGATTTCACTTGAGTATTTTTTTTTTTTGCTGTATACTTCCTCCTTTATATGAGTAAGATTTGGAAAATTATTGATACTTTCACTTAAGTATAATATCTCAGTACTTTTCCCACTCCTTGATATTTGCTGCATGAGCATGAATCTGCAGTATGGCTTATTAGTCGGGCTCATCTGTGTCAAAATGTGTATAGTGGTAACTATCTAACTTAATTGCTTGGTTGATGTAGTAGCTATGAGCAGTATCTCAATGCAATAACAGTGCTTAGCTACAGGCCCATTGGTCAGCTAGATGGCCAGATGTGGGAAGACAGAGCTTAGGCATTGAGGGAGCACAGCTCTCTGGATTCCCCCTCTCAGAAAAACCCAAATCCAGAAAGGCAGAAACACTTTACCATGCTAGTTACATGTATTCACAGGCCCACAGATCGTAGATGGCAGGCAATATGAAAAATTCAGAGTGTTTCAGGAAGAGACAAGAGATGAGAGAGAGGCGAGAGCCAGTATGAGCAAACAGGGAAAAGGGAACAATGGTACTTAAATTAAACACTACATCATATGTCCCCTTTGTGACATTCTGAAAAGCCTTAGCAAGTACATGGACAAGACAGTATCCAGATGATTATCATTGCTCAGGTTAGGAGAGGTTGAAATAGAACCTGCATCTTTGGTGCCAAGGTTTGGACAGCTCTGAAACTATCAACAATTTCATAGTGGTTTTAAACCCTGCTAATTAAGCATAGCACAATTAGTAGTAAGTAGAGAATACGCAATTAGATACAGACCTGTGGCAGCGAGGGCATAGTCAAGTGCTGTCTGTAAATGGGAGGTGGAGTTGCAGAGAACAAGCGGGTAATGTGTGCATGGTTACAGTTGTGTGTGGTTAATAATGAATTGTACAGTCATGGGAAAAAGAAAGTATACCCTTCTTCAATTCTTCAATGTTTTTATCAAGGCCTAAATTATAATTTTGTGGTCCTCACCAACTTCTATAAACAAATAACCTCTGGTGACAACAAAATCAGGTTAAAAAAAAAGATTTCAATATGTAGACATTTTTTCCCATTTTTTTATGCTGTTTATACAGTCAGGTCCAGAAGTATTTGGACAATGACAGAGTTTTTGTGATTTTGCCTTTATACACCACAATGGATTTGAAATAAAACAATCAAGATGTGATCAAAGTGTAGACTTTCAGCTTTATTTTAATATGGCATTTACCATTCAGGAATTACAGCCATTTTAAGCAAAGTACTTCCATTTTCAGGGGCTCAAAGGTATTTGGACAATTGATTGAAAAGAAGTTAACTGACCAGGTGCGGTCCATTCCCTCGTTACTTCAAGACAAATGAAGCAGATAAATGATCTGGGGTTGAAATCAGGTATTGAGTTGGCATTTGACAGCTGTTCGACTGGAGCTACCAATATGAAGTCCAAGGAGATCTCAATGCAAGTGAAGGAGGCCATCATTAGGCTGAAAAAACAACATAAATCTACAAATGAACAGTTGTGTACATTCTTAAAAAGAAAGAAAGCACTGGTGAGCTCAACAACATTGAAAGGCCTCGAAGACCAGGGAAGACAACTAAAGTAGATGATCGCAGAATCCTTTCCTTGGTGAAGAAAAACCCCTTCACAACATCAACAGCAGTCAAGAATACTCTGGAGAAGGTAGGTGTATCATTGTCAAAATCTACAATCAAGAGACGACTTCATTAATGTAAATACAGAGAATTTACAACAAGGTACAAACCACTGGTAACATTCAAGAACAGGAAAGCCAGATTAGAGTTTGCCAGAAAACATCAAAAAAGCCTCCCATGTTCTGGAATAAGATTCTTTGGACTGATGAAACCAAGATTAACTTGTACCAGAATGATGGGAAGAGAAAAGTATGGTGAAAGAAAGGAACAGCTCAAGGTTCAAAGTATACCACATCATGTGTTATGGCATGGGCATGTATGGCTGCCAATGGAACAGGCTCACTGGTGTTTATTGATGATGTGAATGCTTACAGAAGTAGTTACATGAATTCTGAGGTGTATAGGGCTATACTCTCTGCTCACATTCAGCCAAATGCTACAAAACTGATAGGACACTGCTTCACAGTGCAGGTGGATAATGACCCTAAACATACTGCGAAAGCAACTCAAGACTTATTGAAGGCAAAGATATGGAATATTTTTCAATGGCCAAGTGAGTCGCCTGATCTCAACCCAATAGAGCATGCTTTTCACTTACTGAAGACAAGACTGAAGGCAGAAAGATCCACAAACAAGAAGCAACTGAAAGTGGCTGCAGTGAAGGCCTGGCAAAGCATCTTCAGGGAGGAAACTCAAAATTTAAGTTTTGAGAACATGGGCTCCAGACTTCAGGCAGTAACTGAGAGCCATACTTGATCAGCCTTTTTCTGATTTGTGCTCTCATGAACATAAACATTTAATGTGCTTACAGAGATCTGTAGGTTACAAGGTGTAGCTCTTGGGTTTTTCTTTATATCTCTGAGCATTAAACAGTCTGATCTTGGACTAAATTTGCTGGGATGCCCACTGCTGGGAAGACAGTTCAAAACAGTCTTGAAGGCTCTCATTTGAAATGACTCTTCTCACTGTAGAATGGTGAATTTCAAAGTGTTTGGAGATGGCCTTATACCCCTTCCCAGATTGCTTCTCTGAGGTCATGACTGATGTCCTTTCTTCTTGGCATGTTGTAGACACACTGAGTGCCTCAGAACACCAAAATGCCAAAGGTTCTGCTTTTATAGAGGTAGTCACACTCCTTGATTAACTAATCTTGTGCATTTCATTAGTAACACCTGGCTGTTAATTACTCTCTTAATGATCTTGGGAGTAGGATGGGTACTTAATTTTTCCTACCTGATTTTTGAACGTTGGTTTACTTTTTGGGAAAAAAAGACTACACATAGAAATCTGCTCTGTTCTTTGTTATCACCTGAGGTTATTTGTTTGTTTATAGAAGTTGGTGAGGACCACACCATTGGAAAATAGGCCCTGATATGGGCAAGATGGCGCCAGTGTGGAGTTTGGCAAGCCGTCGCCTGGTGTTTGTGTTCTCTTTACTGAGTATATTTGTCCTGTTTGTGTCCACATCTGCACAAAAAGTTACCACAGTGCTTGCTTATGATCGTTCGTTTCTTCTTAATCTACGAAGGATCGTAGAAACTGTTTCTGATTCAAATTACGGAGGGTACAAGTTTCCTGATCCCCCGTTCCTGTCTATGTTGCCATCTGAAATATGTCGCTTACCGGACTGCGAATATCATCAGAGGAAGAAACGTTATCGGAAACGGGGAACACGCGGTGGTGTGTTGGTACGCGTGAGGAGGTACCTCCGCGTGTCGTCGCTTGGAGGCCCGAGTCATGCGGACTCTCGGAGTCTGGCTTTCAGCTGTGACCACGGCCGGTTTTCGTATTCATGGTCTCTCAAGCGTGGTGCCGTGTCTGTTTATCCGGAACAACTAGGATCGGTGCTCTCGTCAAGGAGTACTTCTCCTAGACTACGGGTCTGTAGAAGAGGAGTAAATCCCCGGAACCTTCGTTCATTGGATTATTCCTCGTCGTCAGAGCATCATCACAATCCTATTCCATATTACCATCAATCCACTCATCATGAAACGGACTTCACTGAAGTGAGGATGGCGTTGCTAAATGTAAGATCGATCTCAAACAAGACATTTGCAATTAATGAACAAATTTTATCTCATGAGTTGGACCTCTTGTTTATGACTGAGACATGGCTAAATGCTGGTGAGCTTGGTCCACTCTCTGAAGTTTGTCCTAAAGATTATAACTTTTTTAACACGACAAGGTCAGTCGGTCGTGGTGGGGGATTAGCTACTATTTATAGAAATAATTTAAAATGCCGTCTACTTGCCTCAGAATTGTTTTCTAGTTTTGAAGTTCAGTTATTTAAGATGGACGGCTGTAATCCACTGTTGTGTATACTTGTTTATAGACCTCCCAAGTACAATAAGGATTTTATAAGTGAGTTTTCAGACTTTTTATCCTCTGTTGTGCCGAATGCAGATAGGCTTTTGATACTGGGCGATTTTAACATACATGTTTGTTGTCCTTCGAAGCCTATGGTTAAAGAGTTTCTACAAATTATTGACACCTTCAATCTTATACAATCGGTTGTTGGTCCCACTCATAACCAAGGGCACACACTTGATTTAATCCTATCTTATGGCCTTTTAGTCAATGATGTAGGTACCAAAGAATTTTTTCTGTCTGATCATAAGTTTATTATTTTTAACATAGCCGTTCCTAGTTCGGTACCACACCGTGCCTCGGTAGGCCAGTATTCTCGCTCTTTTAACTCATCTACATCTGGAAAATTTTTAGATGCGTATATTATTTCCCCTACAACTCATGAAATAGAGTCTAACTGTCTTGGAGCTAATCCTGACGAGTTAGTCTATAAGTTTAATGGGCTATGTTTAAATATACTTGATGCTGTTGCCCCTTTTAAATTGAAAAAACCTAGAAGTTGTTTACATCCTTGGTTTAATGATGAAACTAGGGCGATTAGACAGAAATGGAGAAAAGCGGAAAGGAAGTGGAAGAGGGATAAATTACAAATATCATATGATTGCGTTAAAGAGTGTATGATTCAATATCAAAAAACTGTTAAGATTGTAAAGGCGAATTATTTCTCTGATCTCATTGCTAAAAACGCTCATAGTCCAAAAATATTATTTAATGCTATTAATAGTGTGCTAAATCCTATGTCTAATTTATATCCTGATCCGTCTCCTATGGCCTGTGAAAACTTTCTTAAGTTTTTTACTGACAAGATTGATGTTATAAGATCATGTATTGTTCCTTCCTCTTTGGACTTCCCTCAGTCCACATCAACTCCTACATATTTATATGAATTTACTCCAGTGTCTCACAGTTACCTGGTGCAAATTATTCATAAAATGAAGCCCACATTTTGTTCATTGGATGTTGTTCCTCCTCGTCTTTTATTAGAGACATTCGACATTATTAGTCCTAGTTTATTGTCTATAATTAATAGCAGTTTAATCAGTGGAATAGTCCCATCTTATTTTAAGCATGCCACTGTGCAGCCGCTACTCAAAAAACCAAATCTTGATCCAACAGTTTTAAATAATTACCGCCCCATCTCTAAATTACCGTTTTTATCAAAAGTCTTGGAGAAGGTTGTGTTTAATCAGCTCTCTTCTTTTCTACAGGAAAATGGTAATTTCGATAAATATCAGTCTGGTTTCAGACCTCAACACAGTACAGAATCTGCATTGCTAAAAGTATTAAATGACTTATTGTTGATTGTCGATTCCGGCAACTGTGCAGTTTTAATTTTGCTGGATCTTAGTGCGGCATTTGACACTCTTGATCATGGCATTCTTTTAAATCGCTTGGAGCAAATTGGGATACAAGGTCATGCTTTAAATTGGTTTGTATCTTATTTAAATGATCGAACTTTCTCGGTAGAGACTGGCAAATATTCATCATCTTGTGCACCAGTTTTGTATGGGGTTCCACAGGGCTCAATTCTGGGTCCTGTTTTATTTTCTTTATACATGCTTCCTTTGTATGCTATATTCAAGAAGCACAATGTCTCATACCACTGTTACGCAGATGATACTCAGTGTTATGTTCCCTTGCATCCTAAGGATGTCTCCAGTTTACAGTGTCTGTCTGATTGTCTGAGAGATGTTAAACAGTGGATGTCTGCCAACTTCCTCCAGTTAAATGAGTCTAAGACTGAGGTCTTAATTTTTGGCTCCCCTGCTTTTACAGAGGTTGTAGCCAGTAAACTGGGACCTCTATCTAGTAATCTTCATTCACATGTTAGAAATTTAGGCATTACTTTTGACTCTGCTTTGACTTTTGACAAACAGATCAATGCTGTGGTTAGAAGTTGTTTTTATCAGCTAAAGAATATTGCAAAGATGAAGTCATTCTTAACATTAAGAGACATGGAGTCTGTAATACATGCTTTTATTTTATCCAGATTAGATTATTGTAATGTATTATACTTGGGTGTTTCACAGTCTCTATTGTCACGTCTTCAACTTGTTCAAAACGCTGCTGCTAGATTGTTAACTGGAACAAGGAAGAGGGAACATATTTCACCAGTGTTGATCTCTCTCCACTGGCTCCCAGTTAAATATCGTATCCATTTTAAAACATTGTTGTTTGTTTATAAGGGTTTGCATGGACTGGCTCCTTCATATATCTCCGATCTCCTTCTGTTCCACTGTAATGCCTCCAGGGAACTTCGATCAACTAATAGTCTTCAGTTGACTGTTCCAAGGTCACGCTTGAAATCAAAAGGAGATCGTGCCTTTTCAGTGGCCGCTCCACAGCTCTGGAATAATTTGCCCCCCTATATAAGAACTGCACCAACATGTGCTGATTTTAAGTCTCTTCTTAAAACTTATTTATTTACTGTTGCATATGGTCATAAGTAAGCGCAGTGGCATAACTGTAGTGTACTATCTGTTGCTGTGTTCTATGTTTACTTTTGTATTTTTGGTATATGCTTGAATTTTGTACAGCACTTTGGCCAACAGCTGTTGTTTTTAAATGTGCTTTATAAATAAATATGACTGACTGACTGACTGACTGATAAATAAAAACATAGAACTGGAGGCTGGAGGATGTACTTTCTTTTTCCCATGACTATATTTATAGGCTTTGGTGATGCCATTAGTGGAGAGATAGAGTTGATGCAGCCAGATCTGTCCTTGACTATAACTGTTAAGAGACCTTTCTTTTTTATTTTTCTGACTCATGATTTAGTTTAACAAGTGAAGTGCTGAACCTACCAGGGTTTTACGTTGACTTCATAAAAGTTAACATTCAAATAGATTGAGTCTTCTCCTGTATGTACATCTGGTTCTCAGTCTCTAGAAAATCTAATGTTGCCTTTGACCATAGGAAACACACAAAAGAGGCAGATGGTTCTTGGACCTGTCAACATCAGGTAATGGATATAAAGGTACATAATCAGCAGGAAATACCATTAAGCCCTTTCAGGGTCTTAATAAAAAAAAAGCTTTATGGCTTTATATTTGAATAATTGCCAGGAAGAAACACATGACCGTACTGCCCTCATTTATATGGGTTTATATGAGAGGTGGGGAAAAAACAAAGACCACAGCCACCTGCATAAAAACAAACTATTTGAATGTGTTGCAAGAAAGAAGTACTTCCTGAGAGCAGCCCACAAAATGCAGCACCTGGAACTACAATTGAAATTCTGTATTGTGGTTACATGAGATATACTGTAGCTTTTACAGGAGCGAAAAATGCCTAATGGCTCCTCTCAAATCAGAAAAGCAGTGGCTGTACGTCAAGACTCTCACAGATTGCCAAGTTCCCCACTCTATTAGGGATTGTAAACCCTGCAGAGGAGCCTCATTTCTGCTGCCTGTACTGGAGAAGCTGGTGGAGCCCTCATGGATGGCTGACAGCTGACCCCAGGTTGCTTCAGCCAGAGTAGGACTAGAGACAGAGGAGGAACGGAGGCTGCCTTGTCAGTGCAGCCTCTCCAACCTAGACTAAAGCTAATGAAGCAGCCTCTCCAGCCCAGTAGGAGGACAACAATGCAGCCTCTTCAGCCCAGATCGCGTGTGCTCTCCTGCCTAGGCTGACAGTGTGGCTTCTTCGGTCCAATCCAGTCCACCTCCTGACTTCATAGAGGACATTGATGCTTTGCTTCCTGACCCCTGCAAAGGACATTGTCTCTTTGCCTCTTGACTCCGGTAAGGACATCGTTACTCCACTTCCTGACCTCTGCGAGTACATGTCCACCTCCTCACCCCATGGAGGTTGTTGTCACAAACCATGTCTTCATGGACCTCACTTTGTTTGTCAAGTACTATGGTGAACATTGTAATCGGGCTGGGTCATATGATTTTACAGATAGATTGCAAGGGCCTTAATAACAAATACCATATGCAATGAAATTGCTTAGACATGGCATCTCAAATTGTTTCATGAACCAATCTACTCTATTCACTAGTCCAGTTCATGTTCTTACATTCCTTTGCTTATATTTGCTCCTTGTTTTGCATGGCAATATAGCAGCATGCCTGACAACATGGAAGAGCTAGTGCCTAAAACAATTGAACATCAGTAATATGGATCTGGTTTATGTTCTACACAATGGACATGGCACAAACAACATTTGTTTTGCATATTTTAAAAAGTAAGATTGGCACATCTGGAAGATGCATGACGAACCTAATAAAACACTCCAGAGTGTATGCCCAAAGCCATATAACATGGGCATCTACAAACAGGGCTGAAGCAAACAACAATAACAAAAGCATTTGAAAAAGGCACTGCTTATGAGAAAATATGTAAGCAAAGGAAAGTCATAACTGATGGTTTTTAAAAATGTTGATCCTTTTCATGACATCTGGCCTCTAGTCTAGTTTAAGCCTCTAGTTTTCCTACCTGAGCCTGGAGACACAATCCCCAGACCTACCTCCAGGGGTAGGTCCTGGTAACCCTAAATGGGGCATTATACGCTTACTCTTTTTGTACATTTTATCGAATTCTTTAGGATCCCTAAAATGTTGTAAAATGAAGTTTTCCCATCTTTTCTCCCTAATTTAGTCTTGGAGACTAATTCTCACCCACCAGTCAACTCCCTTATTATACATCAACTGCCAAACGGGGAGGGCAAAGTCTATCATTTGCTTCCTCCAAGACAGGTAAAGCCTGCCAACCTGCGTTTTTTTTTAACTGTTGCTCATGCACTCGCAGGGACCCTTCTGCATTATTGGATAGTGTCACTGTGATAGTATGAGATAGTATGAAACCCTTCCAACCCAGAAAGCAAGGCCAGTTCTGCTCTGTTTAACTTCCGGGTAGCTGTGGCATCATCAGGATTTAAACTTGCGATCTCTGGATGGTAAAACAAAAGTTTTTCTGTTGCACCACTCAGGAGTCCAGGAACCCTCAATGAAGTACACAAACCCATTCACCATTGCAGTGTTGATAGATTGATAGTGTTTCTCAGTCTCCATATTTCAATTCGTGGAAACCTGTGGTCTGAATTGAAGAGTGCAATCCACATACACAAACCTAAGAATATAAAAAATCTTGAAAAATTCTACATGACTTAATGGTGGTTCCCTATCTTGTTAGACATTCCAGGAAGAGGCTGAATGCTATTATGTTCTCCAGGGGAAGCTTAACACAACATTAATTGTAGGGGCACCAATAATTTGAAAACCAGACATTATTATTCACTATTCAAGGTACATACTTATCAATATCAGGAGAACTGTACTGGAGTGCCCAGAGTTTTTAACTCAATCCAATGATTTATTAGCACTACTCCTGAGAAACACCCCCACGGCTCTCCAAGCTGCATGAAAAAGACAGAGAGGGAAGCATGCTTGAGCACTGCTTAGATTTAGGAAGCGAGGCCTGTGATCTCCACACCCACTTATATTCCCATCTAACATGCACTCAATTTATAACATCATCGATGAACTGAAGATCCTTGCAAGCACAAAAAAGGACTATTCACTGACTTCAGTTTACTACTTCACAGAGACATGGCTAAGCAATGCAATTCCAGATGCTATAGTGGAATTACCAGGATTTCAACTATGCAGAGCTGCATGAAAAAGACAGAGAGGGAAGTATGCTTGAGCACTGCTTAGATTTAGGAAGCGAGGCCTGTGATCTCCACACCCACTTATATTCCTATCTAACATGCACTCAATTTATAACATGATCGATGAACTGAAGATCCTTGCAAGCACAAAAAAGGACTATTCACTGACTTCAGTTTACTACTTCACAGAGACATGGCTGAGCAATGCAATTCCTGATGCTATAGTGGAATTACCAGGATTTCAACTATGCAGAGCTGATCGAGTCCCTGATCTTTTCAATAAGAGGAAAAGGAGAAGGTATGTGCTTCTATATTAATTAAGGCTGGTGCAAAGATGTAGCACTCATCACAAAAATATCCTCTGTCAACACAACAATAATTAACAGTCATGGTCACAGAGATTGAAAAAAGCACATCCAGACTCTGTGGTAATTCTAATGGGTGATTTTAACCAACAAGAAGTCTGGATCTCCCTTCATTCCATCAGCACATTAAATGTGCCACCAGAGAGTGAAAAACTTTGGACCACTGCTATAGTCCCATCAACAATGCATACCATGCCATTGCCCATGCCTCTCTTGGACTGTCTGATCGTGCTATGATCTAACACATACCTGCATTTAGACAGAAACTAAAAACATTCTGGGAAAAAGCCATAAAGATATGGACTACTGAAGCAATTGAAGAGCTACAACAGTGCCTCAGTGCCACAGACTGGGACATGTTTAAATCAAGTACCCACAGTATGGATGAGTATATGGACACAATCTCATCTTACATCAGCTTCTGTCAGGAAAACTGTATCCCCACTAAAACTATCATCTGCTTCTCCAACAACAAACTTTGGTTCAATGCAGAGCTCAGACAGTTGCGCAAGAAAAAATAACCTGGCTTTCGGGACAGGAGTATGAGAAGGCTATCAGAGCAACCAAACAGCATTACTCTGAATCAACAACTTTCTGTTAACAATTCCTCCTCAGTCTGGAAGGGTCTTCAGACCATCACAAACTACAAAAAGAAGACCACCCCCTGTACTGATGACCCCATCTTCCAAACTAGCTACATAACTTCTACTGCAGGTGTGAGAGACAGATGGCCCATCAGGTGCCAATCTATCAACTATTCAGCCAGTCCTCTGTCCCAATCCTGTCACTCTCCCATTCATTATCACAGAGCAAGAGGTGAGAAGACAAGTTAAAAAAATAAATGTAAAGAAGGCTGCTGGCCCTGATTCTGTTGCACCTGGAACCCTCAAACACTGTGCCAATCAGCGGACATATTCAGTCTTTATGGATATATTCAACTGGTTATTGGAGCTGAATACTGTTCCAGCATCTGTCATCTTTCCAGTTCCGAAAAACCCCAAAGATAACTGGTCTTAATGATTACAGACCTAGCACTCATCTCTGTTATCAGGAAGACCTTTGAAAGACTGGCAATGGGATTTCTCAAATCCAGTACTCTGGATCCAATGCTGAAGCAACAGATCTGTAGATGATGCAGTTAATATGGGCGTCACCTTGTATTAAAGCACCTAGACTCTCCAAACACAAATGCCAGGATTCTCTTTGTAGATTTCTGCTCAGCCTTCAATACCATTGTCCCTGAGCTCCTGCAAGAGAAACTCATCACTTTGCATGTACCTGCTTCTGTCTGTATATGGATCACAAACTTCCTTTCTGACAGGAAGCAATTTATGAGAATTGGTCAGAACATTTCTGAACCATGGTCATTCAGCACAGGATCACCACAAGATTGTGTTGTCTATCCCCCTTATATTTGCTCTACAGAAATGACTGTGTTTCTAGTGTTTCGTCTGTGAAGTTGATCAAATTTGCAGATGACATTACTGTGATTGGTGATGAGTTAAAGTACCACAGGTCCAACAACTAGACTCCTGGTGTAGCCAGAACAACCATGAGTTCAACACTCTTAAAACCATAGAGATGCCCATTGACTTCAGGAAACTCACATCTTCCCCCTCCCCACTGATCCTTAATAATTCATTAGTGAGCACTGTCACTTCGTTTCAGTTTCTGAGAACCACAATCAGATGGGATCTCATCAACTGCATCTATGTCTACAACAACCAACAACAAGAAAGCTCAGCAAGGGATGTATTTCTTATGGCATTTGGCAAAGTTCCATCCACTCCAGGCTATAATGGTGCAATTCTGTACTGCCACTATAGAAAGCATACTTACATCTGTCATCACTATTTGGTTTGGTGCAGGCTCCTCCAGAGAAAAGAGGAAGCTTCAACGCACTAGTAAGACCGCTGAGAAAATCATTGGCTGTAGTCTGTCATCACTTGAAGACCTGTACATCACCAGAACAAAGAAGCAAGTAGGATAAAATCATCAGTGACACATCCCACACTTTTAATTACCTATTCCAAAAACTACCATCAGGGAAGCAATTCTGGTCCCTGATAACCAAAACTGGCAAGTTCAATTATTAACCAGGCTGCCTAGGCAGCATTTGATACTTGCATACTATTATTATTATTATTATTATTATTATTATTTATTATCATTGTCATTACTATATATCACTGCTATTATTTATTATATATAACACAATTGTACCATTTCATTTAATGCACTTTGAACCGCATCCAAAGCTATTTCTACCTCCACAGTAATGTAAATAACAACTGACTCTACCATTTCTGATTACTGTGCAATATTTGTATGTTGTATATCCTTGTGCTTTTCTAGGGTGACCCTTATAAGGAATGGCCTATGAAGAGCATTTCTATGTTTTTTTTCTCCAAAGCAAAATAACTAGTCCAAAAAAAAAATCTCAACAATGTAGCTCCCGTCATGGGAGTGACATATCACAATAGAGTGGTTTGCTAAGAACAGAAGAAATATGAACAACAGAGCAAGTCATACTTGCAGCCCTTTATTATGTATGGAAGCATCCAACTGCAGGAGGTTAATGGCTCATGTCCCCAGGCTGTGCACTCCCTGAGTGTTTTTTATCCTAATGTTGACACATTTTTGCTCAATGTTCACAAGTTGTTATAGGACAGAATGTCAGTATATCTTTGCTACATGACGTAAGTATTCTCCCATAAGATGTTTGTAATTATTTTGGCTTGAATGAGCCAACATTCTGTTCTTCTTCTTCTTCTCCTCTCCGCAAATTTCTTTTGTTTTCATGGGTTGCAATTTTTGACCTAGTGCCAAAAAATTCAGCAGGATAGTAGATCCTATATGAGAATAGTGTGCTTCTCATCACACATGGACTTTATCTAATTCACAGTCACCAGACTTCTAATCACACACACCTGAACACAGTCACACCACTCTGTATATAAGGACACCGCTTTCTCCTCCACTTCATGATGTAATGCTCAGTGTTTGTTTACCTGAACTTGCCAAGCCTTGATTTATGTATATTGCTTTTCAGGTTTTGACCTCCCCTTAATTCCTGTTTTTGCGATTCCTAGATTTTGCCCTACCATTGATGTTTGTTCATCACCTTACCTTTTGCCTGTTTTTGTGGATCACATTCTTGAATATCATTTGGAAATTGTTTGCCAGCATTGTCATTAAAATCTCTAACTGCATTTGCATCCATGTTTGAATCTTTCTTCTGACAGATTACTTCACTGTCACCATTGATGCAGCAGGAGAACATTACTGGCAAAACGCCGTGGCTGCACAAGGCTGAATGGTGGGAGAGCACCAACATCACTTAGCCGAGCTAGATGCTAGAACTGACCTTGATCTCTCACACTCTCTCCACAATCTCTGTTACACCATGCATTGCATAGTTTATAAGGAAAGTGGGAAAGTGCTAACCTGGGCCACAGTGATATGGTTTTAAGCAGTGGAACATTTGGCTTCTTACAACCTATGACAACCATCTACATAAAAATTCACAAATTTCTATACTTTATCATACACAGAGAGATTGCAACCTTTGTATGTTTTGCTTTTATTTTTGACTCAACTCCAACTCATTGACAAAATTCAAACAATTGACAGACATTCTCTGCCTGGCACCCCGGCATTAAAGAGGGAATGTTACATAAATATGGCACCCCAGATGGTAATCGAACCCACAATCCCTGGCTTAGGAGGCCAGTGCCTTATCCATTCAGCTTAATCAGTGCCTGCAACAGCTGGATCAACTGGCTTTGGATCTGGAAAATGTCAAGTCTACACAGAGTACAGTTAAGGCAAATGTCCCTGCTCAACCTGTCATCCCTTCTCTGACAGCCAAAACTCCAGTTTTGTCAGCCCTTTTGCAGTGTCCTCATTCAACAATACAACCTGGAATTTTGGAACAAGAAGATCTCTCCCCTATCCCTGGTGAACTTAGGGGAAGATATATAGGCAAAAATCTTATTAAAATTCCATTGCTTTGTTTTGGATGAATGGAAGATAGTCTGGACCCCATACTCTTTCTCAAAAAAATGTCATGTTTACTTGACCCTTCATCCCCCCTCTGATGAGGAATTGAACACCACAGTTAGAAATGTACTTCATGGAACTGCCAGAGATTGGTGGGAAATGTCCCATTTTGAGACCCCCACATGGCAAGTGTTTAAGTGTATATTTCTTGCTGCTTTTCTATCTGAGGATTATAAGGATGAACTTGCTGAAAGAGTCAAAACCCATGTCCAGCAGGAGGGAGAAAGCATATAGGATTTTACATACATGTATTGAGCCCTTTGCAAGATTGAGGAAGAGGAGATTATCAAACTGATTTTGAAGAATATTAATCCTCAGTTGAATAGTCAGCTTTGGGGCAATGGCGTAAATACTGTGGATGGTTTAGTTTGACTGGGCAAACAACTGGAAAAGGAAAATCAGCTCTTGTACTATCTAGTTTGCCAGCCGCACACTAAATCCAGCAGAAAAGAACTACTCTACCACAGAGCAGGAATGCTTAGCTTGGTGTGGGCATTAGAAAAATGGAGGGACTACTTGGAAGGGAGGATTTCCACAGTAGTTACCAATCATTCTTCTTTGGTATGGGTTTTCAAGACTCTCTGCTTTTTGCCTTCAAGAATTTACCTTTACAGTAGCAAACAGGAAGGGAAGGTACAATACTGTTCCAGATGCCCTTTCCAGAGCTCCAATGAATGACCAGAACACTCCTGCCTTGATCTGCTCCACTCTGTTATCCTGTGAATGAGAGAAGAGATATATATACCTGCATCTTTCTGCCAGCGACTCCTTCAACTTCTTCATGAGGCCCCTCTAGCTGGCCATCTGGACAGGATCAAAACATACAATAGAGTACATGCCTTGGCTTACTGGCCCAGTCTTAGTCTTAAAATCAAGGACATTGTAAAAAACAAAAACTGTCCAAAAAAAAAAAAAAACTGTCAAATTTGTCAGCTTTACAAACCTGAATGTTGATGACTGCTGGGCAATCTGGAGCAAACTATAGTCCAACAACCATCAGAAATGTTGGGCATAGACTCAGTAGGGCCTATTGCAAAGAGATTAACTGGGAATGCATATCTAGTATTTGTAGATTATTATTCTGATGGGTGAAACTCTGGACTGCATAAAACCAAAGCCATAATTATCTCAGGTGCTCATCAGAGAGGCTCTCACTAGGTGGGGGTTCCAAATTACCTCTTGTCAGATTGAGGGTTGCAGTTTGTCTCATCTGTGTTCCAGAAGACCTGTAAAAATTGGGGTATTATTCAGAAAAGAACTTCTGATAAACACAGGAGAGATGTACAATATGATGAAAACGACCACATCTGGCTGTATACTAACCCTTGCTTAAAGGCAGAGAAGGCGTTCTCAGCTAAACTTGCTCCTAGGTATGGCAAGGGCCATACACTATATATACGCCTTCTCTGCCTTTTTTTTGAACTCTTACCTTGAATTCAACTGATTTTATTTTCTCTTTCTTTTGCTTCTGAGAACTGGATTTTTGGACATTTGAATATTTTGATCAAGGTCTTTGTAAATACACAGAATGAACTGGATTTCACTTGAGTTGTGTACTGAAGTCATTGTTGGATACTAAGTTTTCTGCTGAATGGGTTTAATGAAGAAAATTTCTTCTTATGTTCTTACTTCTTTAAGGTTTCATGTGAGAATATTGATGGTGTTTTATTCATGCATCCTTTGTATGTTTTGCTTTTATTTTTTTATTCATCTCCAAGTCATTGACAAAATTCAAACAGTTGACAGAAATTCTCTGTCTGGCACCCCAGCATTGAAGAGAGAACATTACAAACTGTTTCCTCTAAAACTTCCAATGTCTTTGACCATTTCCCAGAGTGTAAAGAAATCAGGGAACAACTACTAGCTATATCACAAGGACTGAGAGGAATGGCTGAATATATGCTAGTGTTCTGCACCCTTGCTATGGGTAGAGGGTGGAATAAACCTGCCCTTAAAGCCGCTTTCCTTCAGGGCTCAATCAGGAAGTCTGCACAGAAATGGCCTGCCAAGCCTCCTTGATTGATATTGCTATTTGTTTACTGTGTAACTGGCAATGACCCAGAGGCAACTGGACTTGACAGCCCAAGAGGAACCTTGCCGAACCCATGAAACTGAGTCATATGAAGCTGAGTAATGGAGAGAGAGACAAGCAGAGAAGAGACAAGCTATACTACTACTGTGTTAAACCTGACTGCTTTGTGGAGCAGTGTCCTCTTTGTGCAAAGGAACCAGCCAAGCAGCACCCCAATGAGAAAACCAACACCCACTCCTCAATGGTGAGTCCATCCTCCTTTCTGTCTCACCAGTTGTTCATGCTGAATGTGCCCTGTGATCAAACCCTCCTCCATGTCAGTGCCCTACACCAGGAGCACATTTCCTTTCTGGTTACTGTCACATTGAAGCACCCAGTCATTCTTGGATTCCCATGGATGCACCTACATGACCCTCAAATCTCCTGGACAGATAAGGAAATCACGCACTGGTCATCTCATTGCCTCAACCACTATCTCCAGACACCTCAACTCTTGTTAAATAAATAAATAGATAAGCCTTATAAACATTAACCAAAATGATAGAACACTCCAAAGAATACTATTTCAGGCACAATTCTGCTTAAATCCACATCTTATTAATATCCACATCTTATTAACATGAACATTAAAAATGAATCAAAACCAAAATATCCTTCGATGGATGTATGGAACATTATAGTATAACAGGAATGAAAATAAATAACAGAACTGCAAACCACTCTTATGAATGTTAGTTCCTAAACTGCTATTGTGGGAGCTGCTATAGAGTTTTTAATTCTGTCTTGGAGTTAGGCATTCACTAATAATTAAGGGAAGGTTGTTTTTGAGGAAGATCAGCAGTTCAGCCCTGTCAACTGACACGTTTCACTTTTCATCAATGATGTTATGATGATGGACCCATATGGATAGCCTAAGGATCGCCATAAGATCACTGTGGATGGTACCACATAGAAACCATAAGGGATGGCTGTGGATGTTCTTCCTTGGATAGCTTTAGGACTGCAATTGCTAAAAATAGTTTGCACTCAATTCTCCATCACTGAACAGTTAATAACTTCAGTTTGGTACAATAGACTAATTTAAAATCTATATTGAATTTAGAAATGACTCTGGTGCTCAAGTTCCTGTTAGTACAATTACACTTTGTCACTATATAGTATACAGTTATAGAAGATGAATTATTCATAATTGCACTATCCAGTGTCACCCAGATGAGGACATTAACCAAACATTAATGGTTCCCTTTTGAGTCTGGTTCTGTGAAGGTTTCTTCCTCACGTCATCTCAGGGAGTTTTTGCTTGCCACTGTTGCCTCTGGTTTGCTCATTAAGGATAAATTTATAAATTTATTTTTTTTTATTAAAATTTATGTCCAGAATTTATATATTTAAAATGCTTTGTGACAATGACCATTGTTAAAAGCGCTATACAAATAAAATTGAATTGAATGTTAGAAGTTGCACTAAAGAGTCTGTCACTGTCCACAACTGTGCAAGGGGCACAATGAAACTTGGAGTCATTAGGCAGCCAGTGATGGAAATAGTACCCCATTTTTCCTCCAGTGTTGCAGTAGCCTGATCTTGGCATGGTTTGCCCTGCAAGGTCTGACCATTAGCTACTGGGTATAATGGCATGTTTACAGAATGCCACAGGTTTAATATTATATAATTCCATTAATAGTGGGGTTGCAATATAATGCTGGTTTGAATACATGATTTCGGAGGTAGCACCAGACTTCCCACCATGTGAGAAGTCGCCATAGCTGAATTGTAAGTTAACCTGAGACTCTTGCCCTCTTGTTTGATACAGCATGTGTGAAGGCATGTTCCCCATACAGACTTAATACACAACCCAGCGACTACATTGAAATAAGATAAGGCAGATACAAAGAAAGAAAAGAACATTCTTAAGAGTGTAGGAGTCTTAGGCATGGAGTCCTTTTGCTGATCCAGTTAAGTACAAAAGGTCATTCCAACCTCAGCAGGATGTAGTGTGGTGTGGAGTGGATTGTGATAAATCTCAGCCAGTTCCCTAATCCAAATAAAAGGCCCCTGTTAAGGGTGGTCAACTCGAGGTCGGCTTCACTGAGGGGTAATTTACACTTTTTTTGGGGGTTTTTTTTGCATTCCGATGACCGTTAGCATCCCTTAATGTTTAACGACCTGTCATTTAGCCTAGACAGGCTGGAGCCATCTTGGGACTGTTTGGTGTAAAGGAATGTCTTTGTCCTGTGTGTGGTTGGAGAGACAGTCAGTTTCTTCAGTTTGATGATCTCGATTCCTACAACAGTGAATATCTGAGTTACTGTAGCCTTTCTGTCAGTTCAAACCAGTCTTGCCATTCTCTGTTGATCTCTCTCATCAACAAGGTGTTTATGTACACATAACTCCTACTCACTGGATGTTTTTTCTTTATTGACTTTTTTAATCATGTAGATTTAAAGGCAGTTTTTCTGAAGTTTGAACAGCACATCAAATATGCTACTTGAGGGAGGAATACACTGGACAAAGCCTACTCAAACATCAAGCACAGTTTAAGAACAATACAACTACCATATCTAGGTCAGTCAGACTACTTCTCCATACTTCTAACTCCTACATACACCCCTCTCCAGAGAAAAGCTCAATCTATCACAACGACTGTAAAAACATGGCCTGAAGGAGCCTCCTCACAGCTGCAGGACTGTTTTGAGAGGACTAATTGAGATATTTTTCGAAGACAAAGACCTGGAGATGTATACATCAACAGTACTGTGCTACATAAACTGTGTTGACAATGTCACTGTCAACAAACAAATCAGGGTGTAACCCAATCAGAAGCCCTGGATGACAAAGGAGGTCAAAAAACTCCTCAAGGCCCGAAACGCTGCCTTCAGGTCTGGCAACAGGGCCCTTTACAGTGCTGCTAGAGCCAACCTAAAAAGAGGCATCAAGGAGGCTAAAGCGGCCTATAAGAGGAAGATTGAGGATCACTTCACCAACAACAACCCACGGCAGGTGTGGCAAGGTATTCAGCACATTACCAATTACAAGACCAGCAACCACATGACTGCTGAAGGCGATGCCTCACTGGCAGAGGAACTTAATTGTTTCTTTGTACGCTATGAGGTGACAACAGCAGAGACTGTCCTGACATCTCCATCAGTCTCCTACAACCACATCCTCACGGTGCAGGAGCATGATGTGAGGCATGTGCTCAAAGCAGTGAATCCAAGGAAAGCTGCTGGCCCTGACGGCATGACAGGATAAGTGCTGAAGGAATGTGCAAACCAGCTTTCTGCTGTCTTTACAAGGATCTTCAACCTATCTCTGTCTACATCCAGCATACCACACTGCCTGAAGTCTGCCATTATCATTCCTCTGCTGAAAAAAAGTTGCCTGCTGCCTCAATGATTACCTCCCAGTCGCACTCACTCCAGTTATAATGAAGTGCTTCGAGAGGCTGGTCCTGCAGCACATCAAAGCCAGTCTCCCACCCTCCTTTGATTCCCACCAATATGCCTACAGAGCAAATAGATCCACAGAAGAAGCCATTGCCACTGCCCTTCACACTGCATTATCCCATCTGGAACACCAGGGGAACTATGTGAGGATGCTTTTCCTAGACTTCAGCTCTGCCTTCAATACTGTTATCCCAAGTAGATTAGTCACCAAACTTGTCAATCTTGGACTTTCCCAACCCATCCGCCACTGGATTAAGGATTTTCTAACAAACCGCCACCAGTCTGTTAGACTAGGCTACCACCTCTCCTCCACACTTACAATCAGCTCTGGCACCCCACCTCTTTATACCCTCTACACTCATGACTGTGCATCAACTCATCCCACCAACAACATCATTAAGTTTGCAGATGACACGACTGTGGACGGTCTCATCTCAGAAGGTAATGAAACAGCCCACAGGGGTGAAGTCCAAAGACTGACAGAGTGGTGTTCAGAAACAATCTCATCCTGAACACCACAAAAACAAAGGAACTCATCATAAACTTTCATAAGTGTAGCACAGCTCCTGATCCAATATACAGTACTGTGCAGTCTTAGGCACCCTATTTTTTAGTACAAACTTTGTTATATATTTTTATTTTATGACTTCTACATTATTGATTCAGTACAAAAACATTTTAGAAATCCAAATATTAGCTTTCCAGCACAAAATTAAATGTTACAGAAAAATGTTTGTATGTCAGTAAAGAAAGCAGCATATTACATAAGAGACTACTTTTCAGACAAAAAAAACAAAACAAAAAACATAATGAAGGCTGCTGGGTTTTGCTGCAAAAATAAGAAGCAAGTGTGACAGTCAAAGTCTCCAGAAGAACTGTGGCTGGTTCTGCAAGATGCTCAGTAAAACAAGCTAATTTCCTTATAAAACTGCACAAATTGTACCTGAGACTACTATTTTTTATTTAAGTGAAGGATCGTCACACTAAATATTAACTTTGTTACATTTATTACTGTTTACTGCTCTTTAAAGTATTTTATTTAATGTAGAAACATTTAGTTTAATTATTTTTGAAGGCATCTTTGCTCTACAGCATTTCTTTGCATGTGCCTAAGACTTTTGCACAGTACTGTACATCAACGGAGACTGTGTAGAAAGGGTCTCTACGTTCAGGTTCTTGGGTACAGACATCGCTGATGATCTCTCCTGGACCACAACACCATAGCATTGGTAAAGAAGGGACAACAGCAACTCTAATTCCTGAGGATTCTCAGGAAAAACAACTTACAGGAGGATCTGCTGTTGTCCTACTACCGCTGCTCCATTGAGAGCGTGCTGACTGTATGGTACGCCAGCTGCTTGGCAGCAGACAGGAAAGCCCTTCAGAGGATTATCAACACCTCCCAAAAATTTATTGGCTGCTCACTACCCTCTCTGGAAGAGCTATTCAGCTCTTGCTGCCACAGCAGAGCAAACAACATACTGAAAGACCCAACTCACCCTGGACACCATCTGTTTGACCTACTGCCCTCTGGCAGATGTTTCAGGTCCATCACATTATGCACAAACAGACTCAGAAACAGTTTCTACCCCAGAGCCATTTGAGAACTGAATGCTAAGAAACACTATCACTGAATGTTAGGAACTATTTGCACTACACACACACTCGCGTCTAGACTCTTACTTCATATTTATTTATCCCCAACTGAAAAAAACTTCTATTGTTATATTTAAGATGTATAAATCATACCAGATCACACTGTTCAAATATGCAATATGTTAAGTGCAATATCTTAGCTGCTTTACTATCTTAACTGAACAGATCTGATCATTTATGTTAATATTTATATCCTTTTATATTTATGTTATCCCTTACTCCTTTTATTTCATTCTTATGCACCATTAGGAGGAACACTCAATTTCGTTGTACCCTGTGCAATGACAATAAAGAATAAAGAATCTGTCTAATGCACTATTCTGAGTAGACTCAAGAAACCGTTGTGCGTGAAAATCCGAGGAGATCAACAATTATATAAATACTCAAACCAGCCCATCTGGCACCAGCAATGATGCCACAATCAAAAACACAGAGAAAACATTTTATCCCCATTCTGATGGTAGATGTGAATATTACCCAAAGCTAATGGCCTATATCTGCATGATTTTATGTATTGCACTGCTGCCACACGCTGATTAGCTAATTGCATGTGTGAGTAGGCGTTCAGGTGTTCCTAATATAGTGTTTTGTGAGTGTATATATATATATATATATATATATATATATATATATACATATATACAGTCAGGTCCATAAATATTGGAACAGTGACACAGTTTTGGTAATTTTGCCTCTGTACATCACCACAGTGGATTTGAAATGAAGCAGTCAAGATGTGACTGAAGCATAGACTTTCAGCTTTAATTCAAGGGGTTTAGGAATTACAGCCATTTTTTACAGAGTTTCTCCATTTTCACAGGCTCAAAAGTAATGGGACAAACTAATATAATCATAAATATTAGGATTATTTTTATTACTTGGAGGTAAATCCTTTGCAGTCAATGACTACCTGAAGTCTGGACCCCATGGACATCACCAAATGCTGAGTTTCCTCCCTTGAGATGATTTGCCAGGTCTTTACTGCAGCCATCTTCAGTTACTGCTTGTTTGTGGGTCATTCCGCCTTCAGATTTGTCTTCAGTAAGTGAAAAGCAGCTCAGTTGGGTTGAGGTCAGGTGACTGACTCGGCCATTTAAGAACATTTAATTTCCAAGCTCTTGGGCTGCTTTCACAGTATGTTTTGGGTTGTTATCCATCTGTACTGTGAAGCACTGTCCTATCGGTTTTGCAGCATTTGACTGAATCTGAGCAGAAAGTATAGCTCTGTACACTTCAGAATTCATCCTGCTACTTCTGTCAACAGTCACATTATCAATAAACCCCAGTGACCCAGTTCCATTGGCAGCCAAACATGCCCATGCCGTTATGGCCTCCACATGTTTGACGGATGATGTGGTATGCTTTGGATCATGAGCCCTTACTTTCCTTCTCCATATTTTTCTCTTCCCATCATTCTCGTACAAGTTAATCTTGCATCAGAACTGGTCAGGCTTTTTTTAGAGGTTTTTTAGCAAAGTCTAATCTGGCCTTTGTGTTCTTGAGTGTTACCAGCGGTTTGCATCTTGAGGTAAACCGTCTGTATTTACATTCATGAAGGTGGCTCTTGATTGTAGACTATGACAATGATAGGCCTACCTCCTCCAGAGTGTTCCTGACTTGGCTAGATGTTGTGAAGGGGTTGTTCTTCAATAAGAAAAGAATTCTGCAATCATCCACTTTAGTTGTTTTCTGTGGTCTCCCAGGCCTTTTGGTGTTGCTGAGCTCGCCAGTGCATTCCTTCTTTTTAAGAATGTACCAAATTGTTGATTTGGCCCTCCTAAAGTTTCTGCTATCTCTCTGATAGGTCTGTTTTGGTTTTTCAGCCTAATGATGGCCTCCTTCACTTGCATCAACACCTCTTTGGACTGCATATTGAGAGTTCCCATGAACAGCTACCAAATGCAAATTCAACACTTGGAATCAGCTCCAGACCTTTTATCTCCTTAATTTATCATGATATAAGGAGGAAACAGGCCACAGCTGGCCATGAAACTGCTTATCAGTCAATTGTCCCATTACTTTTGAGCCTGTGAAAATGGAGGAACTCTGTAAAAAATGGCTGTAATTCCTAAACGGTTAATGCAATATTTTTGTTAAACCCCTTCAATTAAAGCTGAAAGTCTACGCTTCAGTCACATCTTGACTGCTTCATTTCAAATCCACTGTGGTGGTGTACAGAGGCAAAATTACCAAAACTGTGTCACTGTCCCAATATTTATGGACCTGACTGTGTGTATATATATATATATATAACTGTATATATTTACTGTGTATACCATATACCTTCCATTCTCCATTCATTCTCATCAACAAGATATTTCTGTCTAAAGAACTGCCAACTGGATGTTGTTTCTTTATTGCACAATTCTGAGTAAACTCTAGAGACTGTTGTGCATGAAAATCCCAGGAGATTAGGAGTTACGGAAATACTCAAACCAGCCCACCTGGTACCAGCAATACTGACATGGTCAAAATCACATTCAATCATGCGCACAAGAGAAAACAAGCATCTGTGGGGACACGCACTCTGCTCTAGAGCTTGCGTGTCTGTGTGGGCATTTGAGCTGATCTTGTGAAGATGAATACCCACAAACCATATGAGATATGTGGCTGTGCCTCCTGGTATGTGACACTAGGAGAACAGTAGGGAGAAAAATATGGTGGGGACTTTAAAGACTCCATACCTGATGGAAGAGTAGCGATAGAAAATACAAACACATTTCTAATTACAAAATATGTTTCAAAGTGCAGTAATATGAATGGGGATAACATTATGGAGTTTGGACATTATTTTCCTCAGTGTAAACAGAGATCGCTGACTGACTGACCTTACAAGTAAGCACCAAGGGAGATAACATGCAAAGATTAGAGAAAGAAAGATCAAAGAGAGAAGAAGGGAGATTTGTGGCAGTGCGCATGATTCCATGTGTTTAAAAGAATGCGGAATTTAAAGGCAGTTTACACATTTAAAATCAGAACATTTTAAATATGCGCAAACACCAGCAAACAATACTATCATTTCCAGCACAGATTTATGTCTTACATTGAGTTGTTCGTTGCAAGCCTTTGAAATTTGAGTGTGCGCTCTGAATGAGTGCCGATGCATCTTTCGACAGAGTTGACCTTGTGAAGTTCAGTTTGTTCGGTGGTGATTCCACTGTAAGTGAATGGCAATGCAATGCATTTGCAGGTTGTCCATGGATCAACCATTTCCTGATGCTGTTCCAATGGTTTCATAACTTGCGGATGTCTGTCCATCCAACAAAGTTGAAAAAAGCTGTTTTGCATATTGTTAAAAATGAACTTTCACAGAAAAATATGAAGGACAAAAGCATGCTCAATGCTGCTGGGAAGCATTGGTTGATTTTACACCTCATGGTCTCAGATGAGAGAAAAACTAGGCCTCCTCTTGGCAGCCAGATCACATATGATGATCAGCCCAAGAGGAAAAAAGTTCCTCTCTTCACAGACTGCACAAAAGCTGGTGAAGTCTTTTTAATGGTTTGTGGGGGTGACATATCTTATCTATTTCCAGTTGCTGTAAAAGTACTTTAATAAAAGTACACCCCCTAACTGTGGATGCATGATACCTAAATCCCCCTTGGTCTGAGGGTAGAACTGAATGGATCTCTCAGAGCACAAACTTTAAATGCAATCCACAGTGAGTGCAAGGTTTTGCAGTAGGACAGGGTGGTTGAAGCTTGTCTGCTAGCTAGTTTGTACAGGGAGTGCTTTTTTGTGGGTTCCAAAGAGAAGTGTGATAATATGTTATCTTTGGTGGGTTGATAGCACTGATTCTTTGAATGCTCTTAAGACTCATTTCACATACTAGGAATACAGCAGGCGTGGTGCCTCAGTAACTGTTACTCTTATAAATTAGCTTGTTCTAGTTTCCTGTGAAGCTTGAATTTTCATACAAAGGTCATGAACCTTGCTTATGAAGTTTGCACATTGGTGGTAGCACAGTTTATGATGTATGTTTTGATACAAGTTTGTTAAACTTGTCCTAACAGTTTACATGCTTGCAGACTATTACATTAAATGTGACAAAATGTGCAAAACTTTTATTATATCTCCACCTTTTTTGGTAGGGCTGGAGATTTTAGTTGGTCCTGAGTGCATTTTTAGCAGCAAGTGTCTGCGGACCATCCTGTCACTGCTTCAGTGTTCCACACAGTCCTTGATAAACGATATGTCAGAACTCTTGGACATCTTAGCTACTTGAGCCCCTGACTGTGAATAGGACACATGACTCTCATTCTGTTTCATTCTCTTTGCCTATTCTGGGAGTGGCGTCTCTGATCAATACTGCCTGTACTTTGCTTTTCTGGCCTACTAACTATGAATGAACGTGTTTCATTTTGAAGAGAGTAGTAGTCACTATGGTCATTATGCAGCCCCCGTTGGACTCGTCCTTCCTCTTGCTAGTAAACATTCTATAGCCCCAGTATAGAACACTTTCAGGATTGCTGGGGAGACCCTGAACTTCCTCAGCAGTCTCAGATGATAAAACCATTGTCTGGCTTTGTTCACCTGAGCTTGGATGTGATGAGTCCAGGTCAGGTCCTCAGAGATGTGTACTCATAAGGAAAAAGGGCTTATTGTTCTTTGGCACAGGGATAACAACAGATTTTTTAAAAGCAGGTTGGGACCACACAGTTAGCTAGGGACTCATTGAAGATGGAAGAAAACAAACCAGTGAGATGATCATTGCAAGATCTCAGTACATGGCCAGAAACACTGTCAGGGCCAGGTACTTTCTTGATGTTCACATGCTTCAGAGCCCAGCAAACTTCACAGAGCCCTGCTTACTCCTGTAGCGCTAGTTGGCAGGCTAGTGCTAGTGCAGTTAGCCTTGAAGCATGCATAGAGTTTTCAGCTCGTCGGCCAGAGAAGAGTCAGCTCTCACCGAGGTAGAGGATTTGCCTCAGAAGGCACTGATAGTCCTTAGTCTTTGCCACATGCATCGGGAGACAAAACTGGAAATGAGACTCCCCCCACTCCCTGTACTTAGTTTAAAGCACTCGGCTTTGTACTTGCTCATATTCCCCCACATGATCCCTGTGTTGTAGCCCAGCCCGGATGGTTTTGTGCTCCCATGGTTTCTAGTTGGAGAAAGTCCTTATAGTGATGTTGTGTGTTGTTTCCTCAATTAGCATGCTAACCAAGCTAACTGGTACATCCGCAAACTCGTTGACATCTCGACCGGGACATGTCCTAGTCAATATCATCGAGTGCATCCTGTAGCGCAGCTTCTGATTGAGTGGACCAGCGCTTCACCGCCCTCCTTTCCAGAGCCTCCTGTATGAGTCGTTGTTTATATTGACATGAAGAAAATGGTGGCATGGTCTGATTTACCAACAGCCACTAGTGGTTAGCTTTGTAACCTTACTTGAACTGAGAATAGCAGTGCTCCAATGAGTTTGCCCCTCTAGTTGGACAGGAGAAGTGTTGATAAAAGTTTGGCATGACCTGCCTGAGGTTGGCTTTATTAAAGTCCCCATGTTTAGCATGTTTAGGTAGACACTGAGCACATCATGGAGCTTAGACAGAGCCATGCTTGTGTCCACCTGAGGAGGGACAGCAGTGGCAATGACCAAAGTAAACTCACAGGGCAGGTAGAATGGACGGCACATAATAGACAAATGTTCCAGGTGAGGCGAGCAGGAACACGACAGAGTGGTAATGTTCCTGGGGTTGCATCATTTGTTGTTGACCATGAAAAACCCCCTCCACCTCTGGATTTACCGGCCTCTGCTGTTCTGTCCTTCCATAGAACAGAGAAGTTATTGGACAGTATTACAGCTGGATCTGGTACCAAGGGGGTCAGCCATGTTTCAGACAGTGAGAGTATGTTACAGTCCCTGATGTCCCAATCGAATCTTATCCTGGCTCTGAGATCATCCATCTTGTTCTCAAGAAAATGGACATTGGTAAGCAGAATGGACATTGGCGAGCAGAATGTTATTTTATCTTATTTATTTTATTTCTACAGTCATCTATTGAGTACTGTCAAAGACTATTTTTGTCTTCTTCAGGAAGACAAGTAAGGTCACTCATGATGTCAGAAAGAGAGAGAGGTTTTTCCTTCATGGTATGGCAGGAACTTGGGCTAATTTTTGGCCTATATGTCTACTTGGCAACACAGTACAATAGAAAGTGGTTGGTACAGGTGCATATTTTGTTGTAACTACAGGAACTAAGGGACCCAGAAATAGAACACAGACACAAGGCTTAAATGGTTAAATGGGTTTATTTAAGGTTAGGGTGAATAGGAGAGTGTGGGAGAAGGGTGTGATTTGGTGTGCCTGTAGAGGTCAAGATTCAAATGCACCACAAGGCAGAGTGTAAGCGGGGCTTCAGTAGTCACTGGTATGGGAGTCAAGTTTTTAATTGGAGAGCCAGAGGGAAGGCAAAGCTAGTCTGGGCATAGCAGGAAGTGAGCAGGCAGGCTGGGTGAGGTGTGGACCTGGGAGACCAGGGAGAAACACAGAGGAGAATGATAAGAACAAGGAAAAGGAAAACACTGGACATCAAAAAGCAGAGAACAAATGCAAGCAGGCCTAAGGTGTTACTGCACTAGAAGCCAGACTGATCTGTCGATAAGTGCCAAGAACCGGGGTTTATATGCACTGCTGATTGGTGTGTTGAATGATTCCATCGGAGCACTATGCCCAGACACACACACACACAAACAGAAAGGAGAGAACAACACTGGAACAGGGTATCTGTCTCTCATAGGGAGGCATCAATTGGGAAACGTGGAAGGACAGGTGGATGCACATGGACCTGGGGAGCTTTAGTTTGACCTCTGAGGGGTTGATGATGCTCTCGATGGTAAATGGGCCTAAAAATCAGGGAGAGAATTTCTTAGGAGTCTGTTTTGAGTGGACAGTCTTTAGAGGAGAGCCATACCTTTTGCCCTGGCTGGAAGTTGGGCAAACTGGAGTGTGACGGTGGTCATCCAGGCTCCAGTTGTATTCAGCAGAGCGGAGCAGGGCAGAATGGGTCTCTTTCCATATTTTGTGGAGAGATGTGGACTTGCAAGGATGGAACTGTGATGTTGCCTTCCTGTATGGGGAACAAGGGAGGTTGGTAATCCAGGGATCACTCAAAGGGGGAAGGGGGACCTACTGATGGTGGCACTGGCAGGGAGTTGTGGGAATATTCAGTCCAATCCATTAATGGTTGACAAGGTCAGTGGTTTCCCAGGCTGTGGGGAATTTGGGGAGAGCCACAAAATGTACAGCTTTGGAAAAATGGTCTACTATGGTGAGTATAGTGGTGTTACATTGTGATGGGGTAAGCCAGTGACAAAATCCAAAACTATGTGAGACCAGGGGTGGCTGGGTACAGGCAGCGGGTGTAGCAGGCCGGCAGGTGGGCGGTGCAAGGCTTTACTTGATGTGCACACTGAGCAGGCAGCAACAAAGGCCTGGATGTTGGTGTCCATGGTCAGCCACGAGAAGTGTCACCTCAGCAGCAACAGGGTACAGCTGGACCCTGGGTGGCAGGTGATCTTGGAACAGTGATCTCACTGGAAGACCTGGGAATACACAGAATCAGTGACAAACAAAGACAAAGACAGGCCCATTACCTGGATAGGGTTGGGTGTGTTGGGCTCTTCTGATGGCAGTTTCAATCTCCAACTTAACAGACTTTCTCAGGATTGGCTCTCATTTGCCCGCTGTCTATAACTAAACCCATGAACCTCACATTTCTCGGCTTTGACATATAGGTCAAAGCCAAAGCAAGCAGGCACTCTAGTACTTGGTGGACATGAAGAGGGTGCTTGGCAGGGGTGTGGGAAAAACTAACTAGAAACTAGAAAAATGGTGGCCCCATGAAGTGTTTCAAAAGAGGAGCTGAGAAGAGGCAGAGGATATTTATTTTTCACCATGATATTGTTCAGGGTCTGGTAAACGAGGCAAGGGTGAAGGGAGTGATCCTTTTTAGCCACAAAAAAGCCAGCACCCAGAGGGGAGGAACAGGGTCTAATTATGCTGGCGGCGAGTGAATCATGTATTGCTCCCTGGCCTCTCGTTCAATCATTTGGGTGGTGAGATAGTAGTTAGAGATCTTCCTTGCTGAAGACTTCTCCCAGGTCATGGTGCTTGGGGGGCACCACTGAGAGGTCCGAAGGTCTTAGGGCTAGGGAAGCCATTGTAGCAGCAATGGGTAGAAGGGCTGATTTCAGGCATGCGGAGTGGAAGAAGAAACTACACTTAGGAACATTCCCTGCTGACTAGTGTATGTGGGGGTTGTGTTTTCTCAATCATGAATGGCTAATGCAAGCAGGGTACATAGGGAGGAGATGAGGTTCAGCTGAAACACAGTGGTTGCCCAAGAGAACTAGAAGCAATGGGGCAGTGCGATGGGTGATCCAGGCAAAGAACCTACCATCCAGGGCATTAACATTAGTGGGGGGTCCAGTAGTTCAATAGGGAGGCCAGAATGGGAAGCTAGGTCCTTGTGCAGGAAGCTAGTCCAGGAAGCATTTTGTCAGTGCCTGAGTTTGATTGTGTCTGTGTCACAAAGGGGCTGGAATCTGGAATCTGAGAAGCGGATGTTTGGCTCACCAGTAGCCCCAGCTCTACCATCATGTCCCCCATTTTTAGCCAAAAAGGGAAGAGGCTATAAAGTGGCCTGGTTGACCACAATAGATTCACTTGCCTTCCTTGAATCTTTGGTTGCACTTGCCTTCCTTGAATCTTTGGTTGCACTGGGCAGGGGAAGACTAGCCCAACTCATCTGCATGGGTTCCTCTCCAAGCAAAGAATGGCTGGAAGGGACTCGGGGGCTAGGAGGAGGCATGAGGGCAGCGCTGTCAGGTGAGCAGGTGGCTGGACGAGAGGCAAGAGAGAACTGGGGTTGTTGGCTCTCTCTATGCGCCACTCCCACATGCGGTTATCTAACTTGATGGCGAGGGAGACTATGAGGTGAGGACTATGAGTATGATTCATCCTCAAGGGAGAGCTCAGGAACTAAGATACAGAAGTCTACTGAGTACCCCTGTACTGAGTACTACTGAGTATTCACACTACGGGACCCCAGGCAGAGGGAGAGGAGGCGTTTGGCAGCCTCTCTCCCTTGGATGGGATGGTCAAATATCTTCCATAGTTCAGCTGTGAAGGAGGAGAAGGTGTGCCACAGAGCCGGCTGCCTGTCCTAGAGGGTGGTGGCCCAGGCCACGCCAGAGGTTGCTGTGGCAGGCTGACTGGGCTGAGGGCTAGGAGACATCTGGGCCAATTGAGGGAAGACATGGAGGAGTTGCTAATGGAGAAGCTCAATCTGGACCGCCATGGTACAGCTGTTCCTGGAGCTGTTGATCATGCTGGCCAAGCAGAGAACCATGGCTGGAGAGATTTGCACACAGGGGTCTGGTTCTGCTGGATCCATGATGGCCAGAGGGAAAGGGGAAGCAACAGGAGTCCAGGCTGGACCATGACACATTACACAGAAGCAATGCAGAGTGTATATCAAAACACTGTATACAACTGTATAATTAACTAGAGCTATTTATAGCAGTCACTAAAGGACAGAAGATTTCTTGTGATTGTGACCCTGCCCAGTTTTATGTTATCTGGGTGTGGGGTCTGCTAATCTTCCTCTGACTGTGGTCAGACAACTGTGCACTTCATATGAATGACACAGGGTGTGACAACACACTGTGGTATATGACTGTGTAATTAATTAAATTAATTATAGCTAGTCAAAGCATAGAATAACTCGAGCATTCTAATGCCTCTGCAAAGCTTCAGCTAGGCAGGTAGGGGATTTTTTCTGGATCCTATGTTTCCATTTACAACACACAGAATATCATGTTTAAACATGCTTTGTTTAAACCGTATAATTAACCAGTGTAAATTATAAAGGTCAAATGAAGAATAGCATAACATCTGTATTCATGCCTCTGCAAAACTTCGACTATGCAGGCAGGGGATCTTCGCTAGATCCTGAGCAAGACTTTGTTATTAATTTTTAATTACTACTAATTATCATAATTGTGATTAATAACAATTGCTGTCAAATAAATTTTAATAATATTCTTATTATGATCATAGTTTATTCTATTATATCTATCCTAAAGCTATCTGTGAATAATCTTAGCAACAAACATGACCAATGTTCAAACTGTGTGCAGACACAGGCTCTAACTCTGTAAATGCTGTAGGCCACTTAACACCACCTGTTGTTGATATGGATGTTTCTGACCTAAACAAGGGCTTTAGGCTTTTAAAATTGCAAAGTTTGTTATCACTCTGATCACAAAAAGCCCATGTACTGTCTGTTTATACAAGAAGCACTGGAAATGCAAGGTATATACCAGCAATATAGGTGCTTCACTGTAAATCTAATTTATTTACATAAATTAATCAGTAAATCTCATAAATTAATCAGTCTCATTAAGTCAGTCTCATTAAGTGATCAATCTCATAAATATACCCTTTTTAAATTTAGAATTTTAATTAGAAATTAAACTTTCAAATAAGTAAAAATTATTAAGACCTCAATTATAGATGAAAGCAATAATAATCAATGACTTGGTTTCTGAAGCCTTAGTTCTGATTAGTTTGGCTTCTTGCAATATCAAAGTAAAAACCACAACAAGGCAATAAAATATTCTATATCATAGAATTTATGGAAATACACAGAAAAGAAGACACATCAATCAACTATTAACTATGAACCTATGAATTCTAAATAGGGACAGACAAATTAGCTGCATGTGTGTGTGTGAGAGAGAGAGGGAGAGAGGAAAGGAATGTGTGTGTAAGTGTGTATGTGCGCATGTGCAAGACAGATATTCATCTTCATAAGTTTAGCACAAACATGCATACTGATGCTCAAATGCTCTGCTCGAGAGCTTGCGTGTCCGTGTGTGCATGCATACTGAGCTTATGAAGGTGAATACTCATGAACCACGTGAGATACGTGGCCATGCCTCCTTGTATGTGAAACTAGAAGAACAATAGGGAGAGAAAAATGGTGGGGACTTTAAAGACTCCACACATCGTGCATGGCCAGCAATAGAAAATACAAACATACAAAGATCAGCCATAATATTAAAAACACCTGCCTAATTGTCAAGAAGGGTGAGCTGAGACAGATGCAAATGCAGTTTAGGACTTTAATGAAGGCTATGCAGACAAATCCAGAAAAAGTAAAGCAATGTCAAGGCCAACAACAGTCGTGGGTCAGGCTAACATCATTAACAGGATTAGGGTGGTTAATGGGTTTCCCTGTCACTAATATAGTGTAGGTCCCCCTTGTGCCACCAAAACAGCTCTGACCCATCAAGTTGTGGACTACACAAGACCTCTGAAGGTGTGCTGTGGTTTCTGGCACCAAGATTTTAGCAGCAGGTCCTTTAAGTCCTGTAAGTTGCAAAGTGGGACCTCCATGGATCAGACTTGATTGTCCAGCACATCCCCCAGATGCTCAATCAGATTGAGATCTGGGGAAATTGGAGGCCACGTCAACACCTTGAACTCTTTGTCATGTTCCTCAAACCATTCCTGAACAATTTTTGCAGTGTGGCAGGGAGCATTATCCTGCTGAAAGGGGTCACTGACATTAGGGAATGCAGTTTCCATGAAGGGGTGTACTTGGTCTGCAGCAATGTTTAAGTAGGTGGTACATGTCAAAATAACATCTACATGAACGCCAGGACCCAAGGTTTCCCAGCAGAACATTGCCCAGAGCATCACATTGGCTCAGCTGGCTTGCCTTCTTCCCCTAGTGCATCCTGGTGCCATTTCTTCCTCAAGTAAATGAAGCACACACAAAGATTGCAACTTTGCAGAGGAAATGTGTTTTTAGCACCACTGGAAACTCTATGATGTGAGTGAGGAGTGGATCGTCAATTGATTTCCATTGCCCAGTGCAGTTTTAGTTGATCTCTGTTCTACGGCTTCTAGCCACGGGTACATTTCAAAGAGCACTGGCATTTCCCAAAATAACTACCAGTAGAAAAATGACATATATATATATTGCTCTACTTCATGCAACAATATCTTTACTTCACTGTCGGTGAAGTTCATTACATTTACATTTATGGCATTTGGCAGACGCCCTTATCCAGAGCGACTTACAATTATCGCATTTATACAACTAAGCAGTTGAGGGTTAAGGGCCTTGCTCAGGGGCCCAGCAGTGGTAGCCTGGCAGTGCTGGGATTTGAACTCTCAACCTTCCGATCGGGAGTCCAACGTCTTAACCACTGAGCTACCACTACAATGCTCCAGACCATCTCACAGGACCTCCTCCCAATTTTCATTACTATCTTTAATAACTCCATAACATCTGGTCATGTACCAACTGCATTCAAGACAGAAAGACTTATTCCCATCCTGAAGAAAGCCACTCTGGATCCCTCAGACATCAGCAACTACTGACCATTATCACTTCTCTCTTTTCTTTCTAAAATCCTTGAACAGACCATCTACAATCAACTGTCTCTCTATCTCTCACAGAACAACCTCCAAGATCCTAACCAGTCTGGCATCAAAGTAGTACATTCCACAGAAACTGCCATTGTGGCAGTCACTCAGAAGATCCATGCTGCTAGATCAGCCAAACTGTCATCGGTCCTCATCCTCCTCAATCTTTCAGCAGCATTTGACACAGATTCTCTTGTCCACCCTCATGAGTCTTGGAATTCGTGGCACGGCATGGCAATGGTTTGCTTCCTACCTGGATGGTAGGTCATATAAGGTTACATGGATGGGATCCACATCTGCTCTATGAAGACTCTCCACTGGTGTCCCACAAGGCTCAGTACTTGATCCTCTTCTGGTCTCCCTCTATACTTGATCTCTTGGTGAGGTCATATCCTCACATGGTTTTCATACCACTGCTATATGGATGACATTCAACTTATACTCTCCTTTCCTCCCTCAGCATGTTTCTGCTAGGATCTCAGCATGTTTTGCCAACATCTCATCATGGATGGCAGCTCATCAGCTGAAACATAATCCCCAGAAAACGTCACTGCTGTTCATCCCAGGTGATGCATCCCCATGTCAAGATCTTGTGATCTCCCTGGATTACTCTCAGATCTCATCTATCACTGCACACAACCTTGTTATAACCATGGACAATCAACTGTCTTTCTCTTCTCATGTTGCTAATCTGACACGCTGATGCCGATTTCTTCTTTACAATCAGAAGGATTCATCCATTTCTATCCACACAAGACACTCAGGTGCTTGTTCAGTATCTTGTCATTACGAGACTGGATTACTGCAATCCAGAATGCAGCTACATAATTTGTTTCTAGCTTCCAAAGTTCGCCTACCCAACCCCATTGATATGCTCCCTCAGCTGGCTTCCTGTAGCTGCTCGCATCAGATTTAAAACACTGATACTTGCCTACAAAGCTTCGGCGATCCTCTAGCACTGCTCTACAGGTCCCAGCATCTCTCAGGGTACAAGGAAGGCATGCATCAAGGCTCTTCTCTGTTCTGGCACCTAGGTGGTGGAATGACCTTCCCCTAGATATCCAAACAGCTAAGTCACTCACTGTCTTCAAATGACAACTAAAGACCTACCTCTTCATGGTGTACTTTAATTAGCACTTTATGTAATAAAATTTCTTGTGTTGTCTGAGTTTTTCATACTATATTACCTCCCCAACAGGGTATTTTAGACTGATTGTACTCAGTCTTTGACCTATTGAACCAAGAAGTATCAAGAAGTAACAAGATGTATTTATTGACAGAGACTTCAAAGCACTTCTGTAAGTCAGTCTGGATAACAGCATCTGCCAAATGCCAAAATTATAAAGGTAAATTTCATCTTCTTACATTTTTTGACATGTTCCATGTCATCTGAAACAAGCAGGCTACTGTGCTGTTTACTGGGAAGTTGTTAACCATATATAGTGATTTGAGGGCATTTATTTATGCAAATGAGTATGAAATTAAATTAAAATACCAATTTTCTTGTGTGTATGGGTGGCTATTACGCACAAATTTAGTACTTGTTTTTACACATGCTTTGATAAATGAGACCTTAGATTTGGGGTGATTGGACAAAATTTGTAGGAGAAGGAAAAAAAAAATCTAACACTAAGGGGTTGATAGGGCATTGTCAGGCAGTTTCTATGGTATTGCAGGTGGTTCCTAGGTTCTTCTTAGGTGGATGTAAGAGCATTTCAGCCATGCCCCCAAAGTGTGACTACACCTCAACTTTAGCGCACAGCCTCAGAATCCATCCCTAAATATGTATTGTGCATATCCATCTAATATATCATGTGTTATAGCTGCTTGAGTAAATTAAGCCCCACCTTAGAATGATTGATTGGTAGGCAGCAACCACATTCTTTAAAAATGTCCACAAATTTTTTTATATTTTTATTGATGGACAGATGTTACTGAATATATTGACACCACAGTTTTGAAGAGGTTTGAGAAAAGGTTTGCATATCAATCAATTTATAAAAACTTTGAGTGGGTGTGGCTAAATATTCCAATACGTACATTTTTGTAACAAACCTATTTTGTAAAAAATATGTTTATTTATATGTGGTCATCATTAACAGTACACCTACAAATTAGGATAAAGATGAAAAATACCAGGTTTCAGCTCAATTGGCTTATGGTTCCTGAGAAAATGTTTTCTGAACTTACCTCTGCCCCTATTGATAACCACACCCATAGGTCACTGGACCACCTCAGGACTTTGTCCTGAAGGGGCATGGCAAGTTTTGTTCGCATACATACAAAGAATCATAAGTTACAGCTGTTTGAGTGAATTACACTCTGCCTGTTAGAATTGATTGGCATGTGGTGTCCATACTATTCATAAGTCTCAATATGATTTTGAAAATTATTCAGGGAGAAACTGGAGAAATGTGACACCAACACTGTGAAGATGGGACAAAAATTCTAGGACTAGAACTCAAAGGTTTATACAAATTAGCAAAAAATCTAAGTGGACAGGCCTAAGGTCCAAAACAGGTCCAACTTGGTTCAGAATTAGCCAAAGAATCATGAGACAAAAGACATTTGCCTCTAGGCCTCACAGTTCT
Source organism: Pangasianodon hypophthalmus (assembly GCF_027358585.1). Taxonomy (NCBI): domain Eukaryota; kingdom Metazoa; phylum Chordata; class Actinopteri; order Siluriformes; family Pangasiidae; genus Pangasianodon; species Pangasianodon hypophthalmus. The sequence continues at coordinate 18,379,875 of NC_069717.1, forward strand.
CAAGATATGGCATAAAATGATGTGATATGTTGGTGCTATAGCGCAGCCTTAGACTTAGGATCTTTCTTACCTGAGTAGAGGGAGTGAGTACTACATAACTTTTTCTATTCATTCCTAAAAAAAGCGTGTCAAAAAATGCATTTCGAATGGACGCTATGCAGGAACTGCACAACCAATCAAGAAGCTGTATACAAGCACCCCTTTCCCATATAGGCCAAACAATTTGGCATTGGTTCCATGTTGATATCTCAAAATCTGTGGCACTAATTAGCAGACAAAATTTTGGGAGAAAAATAAGAAGGATAGTAAGGGGTTGATGGGGCATTGTCAGGTGGTGCAGATAGTACCACAGATGCTTCCTACCTTGTTCTTAGGTGGTTGTAAGAGCATTTCAGCTTGATCAGACATATGGCATGTGAAAAAAAGCAATTGAAATTAGTCCAGAATGCAGCAGCCAGAATCCTTACTAGAACCACAAAATATGACAACATCACACCTATCTTATCCACACTGCATTTGCTCCCAGTAAAGTTTCCCATTGATTATAAAATACTACTATATAGTGTTGAATGGTTTTGCACCACAGTATCTGAGCAAACTTTTGGTCTTTTATGATCCATCACGACTGCTTTGATCAAAAGTTTCAGGCTCTTTGTTGGTACCTCGGATAATGAAGGTTACAGCAGGGGGCAGAGCTTTCTCTTACAAAGTCCCACAGTTATGGAACAGCCTTCTAATTAGTGTTCTGGACTCAGACAGTCTCAGTCATAAAGTCTGGGCTGAAAACTATTTGTTTAGGCAAGCATTTTGTTAATAGCCTTTTTCTTATTTAAACAGGCAGACCTGTAGATATTCATAGGCATAGAGTGTTTTGGTAAACTGGGAGTTTTGGATGCTGTCACCCCCAAACCAAACCCTCCCCCACCCCCCAATCCTACACATTCAGTCAGGTTTGTTGACAGTGGACTGGCTGGCCACTTTATGTCCTAGGGCTTCCTCATGTCTGTGTTACCTTCTGGCTTTCCCTTTTAGTTACAGTCCCCTCCAAACATATCGGAAAGGCAAGTCAATTCTTTTGTTTTTGCTATACACTGAATACCTTTGGACTTGATATAAAAAACGAATATGAGATGATAGATCAGAATTTCAGGTTTCATTTCCTGATACATACATACATACATACATACATTATATATATATATATATATTTATATATATATATACACACACATTATATATATATATATATATATATATATATATATATATATATATATATATATATATATATATAGATGTGTTAAACAAATTAAAACATGGCACCTTTTGTTTGAACCCACCCATTTGTGACTGGCAGGTGTTTCTTGTTGCCTGGGTGTGCCCTGTTAGATTTTTTTTAAACAATTAATAGCTCTGAATGTCTATTCTTGGTTTGAGCCCTGGGGTTCACCTGTGTAGATTGCATTTGTTGTTAAAAAGGATAAACCAACATGAAGACCAGAGAGCTGTCTATGGGAGAAAAGCCATTTTGAAGCTGATAAAAGTTTCAATTTGGAATGTCCTGAAAAGGAAAGAAACCAATGGTGTACCAACAACCAGACTTCAAACAGGTTGGCCAAGGAAAACAATAGCAGTTGATGACAGAAATATTGTGAGAGCTGTAAAGAAAAACCCAAAAACAACAGTCAGTGGCATCACCAACAACCTCCACCAGGCAGGGATGAAAGTATCACAATCCACCATTTGAAGAAGACTACAAGAGCAGAAATATAGAGGCCATATCACGAGATGCAAACTATTCATCAGCAGCAAGAATCAGAGGTCCGATATGATTTCACAAAGAAATACAGAGATGATCCAGAAGTTACCATAGTGAAGGAAAGGCCAAACTGGAGAAAGAAAGGATCTATTCATGATCCAAAACATACAAGCTCACTGGTCAAGCACAGTGGAGGTCATGGCTTGGACTTGAGCTTGCAAGCCTTCTTCGGGAATGGGCTCACTGATTTTTATTTATGATGTAACTTTTTTATTTTTATTTATGATGTAACTCATGATAGTAGTCAAGTCAAGTCAAGTGGAGTTTATTGTCATTTCAGCCATATACAAGTACATAGTGAAACGAAACAACATTTCTCCAGGACCAAGGTGCTACATAAGACAACACAGAACGACACAGAACAACGGGGACTACATAAATTAAACATAAAGTGCACAAGTGCAAATGTGCGGACGCACAAGACAGAACAAGACAGTACAATAACTACAACGCCAACCAGTACGCAGTTCTGTTTGAAAGTGACCAAGTGACAATAGTGCAAATAATACAGAGTTTGATATAAATAGCTGAAGTAATGTAAACATGGTATTGTATTATGTGTAAACATAACAGTAGCAGCAGCAGCATAAAACATGTGCAAAACGTGTAAAACATGTGCATGGAAGATGTTCAGTTGTGTGTATGTGTGTATATGTATGTGTGTGTGTGTTCCTTCCTTCAGTCCAGTTCTAGGTGTTGAGGAGTCTGATGGCATGAGGGAAGAAACTATTGCACAGTCTGGTTGTGAGGGCCCGAATGCTCCGGTACCATTTACCAGACGGCAGGAGGGTGAAGTGTGTGTGAGAGGGGTCCGTGGGGTCATCCACAATGCTGGTGGCTTTGCGGATGCAGCGGGAGGTGTAAATGTCCGAGATGGAGGGAAGAGAGACCCCGATGATCTTCTCAGCTGTCCTCACTATCCGCTGCAGGGTCTTGCGATCTGAGACAGTGCAATTCCCAAACCAGGCAGTGATGCAGCTGCACAGGATGCTCTCGATAGTCCCTCTGTAGAACATGATGAGGATGGAGGGTGGGAGATGCGGTTTCCTCAGCCTTCGCAGAAAGTACAGGCGCTGCTGGGCTTTCTTCGTTATAGAACTGGTGTTGAGCGACCAGGTGAGGTTCTCCGCCAGGTGAACACCAAGAAACTTGGTGCTCTTGATGATCTCCACAGAGGAGCCGCCGATGTTCAGCGGAGAGTGGTCACTCTGTGCTCTTCTGAAGTCAACAACCATCTCTTTAGTTTTGTCCACATTCAGAGACAGGTTGTTGGCTCTGCACCAGTCCGTTAGCCGCTGCACCTCATCTCTGTATGCTGACTCGTCGTTCTTGCTGATGAGACCCACCACGGTCGTGTCATTGGCGAACTTGATGATGTGATTTGAGCTGTGCATTGCTACACAGTCGTGAGTCAGCAGAGTGAACAGCAATGGACTGAGCACACAGCCCTGTGGGGCTCCAGTGCTCAGTGTGGTGGTGTTGGAGATGCTGTTCCCGATCCGGACTGACTGAGGTCTCCCGGTCAGGAAGTCCAGGATCCAGTTACAGAGGGAGGTGTTCACGCCCAGCAGGTTCAGCTTTCCAATCAGGTGCTGAGGAATGATTGTATTGAATGCTGAACTAAAGTCTATGAACAGCATTCTAACATAAGTGTCTTTATTGTCCAGGTGGGTGAGGGCCAGATGGAGGGTGGTGGTGATGACGTCATCTGTTGAGCGGTTGGGGCGGTAAGCGAATTGCAGGGGGTCCAGTGAGGGAGGCAGCAGGGTCTTGATGTGCCTCATGACGAGCCTCTCGAAGCACTTCATGATGATGGGTGTAAGTGCAACGGGACGGTAGTCATTGAGGCAGGACACTGAAGACTTCTTTGGCATGGGGACGATGGTGGTGGCCTTGAAGCACGTCGGAACAACGGTGCTGCTCAGGGAGGTGTTGAAGATGTCCGTGAAAACATCTGCCAACTGGTCTGCACATCCCCTGAGCACCATGCCAGGAATGTTGTCTGGTCCAGCAGCCTTTCGTGGGTTGACTCTGTGTAGAGTCTTCCTCACGTCGGCCATGGTTAGACACAGCACCTGGTCATTGGGAGAAGGGGTGGTCTTTCTCGCCGTCACGCCATTCTGTGCCTCGAACCGAGCGTAGAAGTCGTTCAGTGCATCTGGAAGGGAGGCATCACTGTCACAGGCAGATGGTGGTGTCCTGTAGTTTGTGATGTTCTGGATGCCCTGCCACATGCGCCATGTGTCTCTGCTGGTCTTGAAGTGGTTGTGGATTCTCTGAGCGTGTGCGCGCTTTGCTTCTCTGATGGCCCGGGACAGTTTGGCCCTCGCTGTTCTTAGGGCCACCTTGTCGCCTGCTCTGAAAGCAGAGTCCCGGGTCCTCAGTAGTGTGCGCAACTCTGCAGTCATCCACGGCTTCTGTGGCAGTAGCAGTGAATGAGTTCAGAAGTCTACAGAAACATTCTGTCTGCCAATTTACAGAGAAATGCATCTAATTGGGAGGAACTTCATCATTCAGTAAGACAATGACTCAAAACACACTGCCAACACAACAAAGGACTTCATCAGGGCAAAAAAGTGGAAGGTTTTAGACTGGCCAAGTCAATCACCAGACCTTAACTCAATTAAGCATGCATTTCACCTCCTGAAGAGGTGAGAGGAGACTGAAGGGAGAAACCCCCAAAACTAACAACAACTGAAAGTAGCTGTGGTACAAGCCTAGAGAAGCATCACAAAAGAAGAATGCAACAGTTTGGTAATGCCACTGCAAGCAATGGGTATACATCTGAATATTAAGTGTCATTTACTTTAAAACTATCTGTTCCAATACTCTTGCTCATCCAAAAATTGGGTGGTCTGGCATAAAAGTGCCATGTTCTAAGTTGTTTAACACATCTAGATATAAATATGAAATGAAAGCTGAAATTCTGATCTATCATCTCATATTCATCTTTTGTTCTCAAACCCAAATGCCTTTAGTGTATAGCAAAAACAAAAGAATTGGCCTTACCGTTCCAATACTTTCAGAGGGGACTGTATGCTGTCATAGGTAGTTGTTCTGGAGTCCCTGCTTACTCAGAGTGAACATTACAATGTACATCATCTTAAACCATTACTGTACAAGAGCATACCTAATAATCTGTGTCATTCACTGATGTTGAAGATGGCCCTGCATGGATAGCCAGATTTCACCATGAATTTACTATAGATGGTACCACACAGACACCCTAAAGATGCCTGTGGATGTTCTTTCTTGGATATCCTTAATGCAGCAATTGACACTAAAGTCTCCATCATTGAACAGTTGATAAATTCAGTTCGATACAAGAAAATTAAAACAAATGATGCTCATATTCAATTTCCTTTTAACACACTTAGCACCGATTGACTTTATAGTATGCAGTTATAGAAGTGGAATCATGTATAATCACACTATCTCATGTCATGCAGATGAGGATGGGTTCACTTTTGTGTCTGGTTCCTCTCAAGGTTTCTACCTCTTGTCACCTCAGGGAGTTTTTCCTTGCCATCATCACCTCTGACTTGCTCATTAGGGATAGATTTAAATTAATATTTTACATCTAGATTTCTTTAAAGCTGCTTTGTGGCAATGTCCATTGTTAAAAGCACCATACAACTAAAACTGAATTGAATTGAATTTGAACTTGACCACACCCCCTGAGGGTGACCACACCGCAACTCCAGCACACAACCTCATAAGATTGTGCATTGCACAATCGTAATAATAGAAATCAGTTAACAATAGTTATAGTTGTGCACAATCACTTATTAATAATACCATGTAATAGACATTGTATAACAATAGTCTTGTGCATTGAGAAGCAAGAAGAAGCAGAAGAAAACATACAATTCCAGTACGGTGCCTACGTACTTTGCGCTTGACCTGCTAATTATGCTAATTTAGGAATGAGGTTGCAGGGGGGGAAGCAAATCTGTGGGTGGTATTTTTTGGGAGGCTGGTTTAAAAATATTATGTCCAGGCATGTGAATAATATGAGAGATTGTTGTCAAATACAGGTACCAGTACTTGTCAGATATTCCTGACTCTCCTTTATGGTCGCCATAGGTCTCTTGGCAGCCTCTCTTATAAATTTTCTTCTTGTTCTTTCGTATATTTTGTAGGAATGTCCTGTTCTTGGTAGTGACACTGGTGCCCCATTTTCTCCACTTGCTGGCCTATACAGTGTTCCAAGGTACATCTAATGTTTTGGAAATTCTTTTGTACCCCTCTCCTGATTGATATCTTTCAACAATGAGATCCCATATATGCTTTATAAACTCTTTTAGCAGTCAGATGAAACCAAGCATGTGTCAAGAAAATTCTACAGAAACAGCTGTGTTTTATTAAGTGTTAACCAGATTCCCTTCATTGGTGACAGGTGCAAGATAAATACTTCTGAACATGAGGTTGAATGTGATTGATTAATTCTGAGCACAATCACATGTCCCATTATAAAAGGATCTGCACACTTGTGCAACCAGATTATTGTTTAGGTTTTTTTTCCCTAAAAAGTTTTTATTTTTTCACTTGAATTTTGTTGGTTGCTACATCACATTAAAGGTGGAAAAAGATCTGACATGATACAGTGTATCCTTGTTTCCCTTTTTTACATGACAACAACCTGCAATTTTAACAGGGGTGTATAGACATTCTATATTAACTGTATCCTCAATATACAGAATCATTCCTGTTATAGGTTATTAGATTGGGTGAGGGAAACGGGAGTTATAGGGTGGATAATGGTCATACTATGTGATGATAAAAAGGCATATAGCAGATACTGCAAATCAGAAATACGTGTGCACCATTTTGAACTAGTTTCCCACAGAAAGGCTGAGAAAAATAATAGAACTGCATCTCTCTTTTCCAATGCCTGAATTCTTCAGATAGTTTCAAGTCTAAGGAATAAGTTGGATAATTGCAAGCTAAGAACTTCTTTTTTCATTGGTATTTGGGTTGTTATATTTGAGTTATGTTGTTTAAAGGACAAAATGTAGTTCTGAAAGACCCAAGTTCCAGGCTAAATGTTTGTTGTGTGGATGATCACATATTGTGAAACTAAACACATAGAAAATGTGGAATTGACTCTTCCAGTCCTCCCACAGCATCACTGAAATCTTATGGTTGCACTCCTTCATTAGTGCGATCATCATACTAACACTATTTAGCCTTTAATTCTATATGACAGCATTCAACACTATTATATTACATGAAGCACTTGGAGCACTGTTGGATCTACAAGTTCTGGGACCTTTTGTCCCTGTCCATTTCCTCCCTGTCCATTTCCTTAATTACCTCTCCCGTGGTGTTCAGGTACCTGATATTTGACAAATCAAGCACTAGTTACACATGTACTTGTGGTTCTATCACTCAGTGTAAGACTGCCAGGGCAGTTTCCTTGAGATCTAGTGAAGTTTTCCTGTATACTTGTTTCCTTGCTGAGTAGTAATAGCAAAGCTGTCACTTGATGACTGTGACCTCAAATGTGTAGCCTATAACAGGCCCAGCTGTCTCACACTCAACTTCTGAACATTCTTGTCAACCCAAGTGACCTGGGTGGCACCGGCAGCACTCTACTCAGTCATAAAACCATGGTTGTAAATGCACTATTTCATTCTACTTCCTTTCAATTCAAAATAATGGAGGCTGGGTATGGAACTTGTCATGATTTTGTACCGTGTGTAATGGCGCACCTCGCCAGACAAGTCACATCCTAATCCATGGCTAATCCAAAAGACACAAGTCATCATACTAACACTATTTAGCCTGAACCATCTAAGACATTCTATCAATCTAATTCACGTGATTACTGACAGTACCTTTTTCCTTTTTATCCCTCAATCTCTCAGTGTATTTATACCAGTTCAGTCACCCCTCTTTGCAAGGTTTTGCTATTGTTCCTGTTCGCTGATTTTTGATTCTGCTTCTCCTTCATTTCTCTGTTCGCCTGATCATATGACTCTGCCTGTTTTTTTTTTTTTTAACTCAACTCGTCTTCTGACTTTAAAACTGATTTCTGATTTAAATATTTTTTTAAAACTAAGCCTGCACTTACTTATCTATCTTGACTCAGCTTTGTGACAACATTCTCAGATTTCAGTAATAAATAGTGCAAACACCATACTTTATTACGTTCTTTAGGCTGATACTGCTGGTGCTGTTCTTTAAAAGGGATAGCATTTTGCTATTCTGCTGATATTCACTATTGTGCTGAAACTCTGAGTCTTAATATTGGATTCTAAGTGACACAGCCAGGACAGCACTCACACTTCCACACCCATCTAGTTACCTCCATGTAATTTTCCCATACATGTAGCTGTTTAGCCATTCTCTAGGGTGCACACTTGGGTCTGCTCTATCGCCCCATTTCACACACGCTTGCATTCTCAATACATAGTACCTGTCCCTACTGACTGCCATTCCCCAATAAACACACACAAGATAAGCTTAAAATATAACATTTTAATACTTATCTGCATGTTTGTTTGTTTTGTTTGTGTGGTAGATTGTCCATGTCACATGTTCCATGTCCAGTCCACTGAGGTTACGGCAAGCGTGAGGGGCTAAACGCAGGCAGCAGCTTGCGAGTCCGTAAATCGGAGAATTTCTCATGCCGCGCCTGTGCGATGCTTCTGGCTGCTGGAAGGTGGACTGTCTTAAGTGTTTATGTCTCTGGGGGAGAGAAGGGAAATTTTTCCTTACTATTTTAAGAGAATTAACATTCCTATGAAGGGAAAATGTGAATATTCTTATTATAAACACATTACATTACATAACATTATATACGTGTTTATGTATATACTGTATGTATGTGATACATACAGGCGTGGACAAAATTGTTGGTACCCTTCCACAAAAAAAGAAGAACCCACAATTTTTTCTGAAATAACTTGAAACTGACAAAAGTAATTGGCATCCATTATTGTTTATTAGATTAGATTAGATTAGATTAGATTAGATTCAACTTTGTCATTGTTCAAAGTACATATACAAAGCCAATGAAATGCAGTTAGTATCTAACCAGAAGTGCATAAGTGGCATATTTACAATAAATTACAAATAAGGACATATAGCTATGAGGGTGATATGTACAGGAGGTGCAGTAGGTATTATAAATAGGGATAAATGTGATCTATATATATGTACAATCAGTGTACAGTGGTGAAGACATGTTAAGAATATAACAGGAATATGAACATGATATTTATATTTAATAAAAATTATAAATATTTATAATATTTATAATATTAAATATTTTATTTAATATTTATAAAAAAAAAAACAGACTTTGCTTTTGATTTTTGATTCAACAGAATATTTTAAATAATAAAACAAATGAAAATGGCATGGACAAAAATGATGGGACCTTTAACCTAATATTTTTTTTCACAACCATTAGAGTATCTGTAGCTCTCAATGAGACTTCTGGACCTGTCAACAGGTAGTTTTCCTACTCTTCCTGAGCAAACTGTCTCAGGTTTAAAATGTGCCTTCTCCAGACTGCATGTTTCAGCTCCACAGATTCCAAAAATTCCATAGGATTCAGATCAGGGCTCATAGAAGACCACTTCAGAATAGTCCATTGTTTTGTTCTTAGCCGTTCTTGGATGCTTTTACTGTGGGTTTTGGGTCTTTATCATGTTGGAGGACCCAGGACCTGCGACTGAGACAGCTTTCTGACACTGGGCAGTACATTTCACTCCAGAATGCCTTGATAGTCTTGAGATTTAGTTGTGCCCTGCACAGATTCAAGGCATCCTCTGCCAGATGCAGCAAAGTAGACACAAAACATAACCGAGCCTCCTCCATGTTTTATAGTAGGTATAGTGTTCTTTTCTATGAAAGCTCACCAGAAGATCACCAGAGACAGCAACAACACCAGAATAGACCCAGAGTCTGCAGCTCTCCAGCCCAGTGGCCCATTGCAATGTGGTGACATCAGTGGCGAGACAGCAGTTCCCATCCAATGCACATCCCCTCCAAGTGACTGATCAGCCATATGTGCCACATCAGGAGCCCAGCATGCCAGCATATGAAGAGGGAGAGGACAGAGAGAACTATCTCCGCCATTTTGAGCATCTGGGAAGGATCTGGAGATGGCAGGAGGAGGAATGAATGTGTCGGTTGGGGTCACTACTCATCATAGGCATACATATGGACGTGCAGAGGGCTGTTGTCTATGGTGATCTGATGGAGGCATTGAGAAATTTGACATCTCTGCACAGACTTACTTTTAATGCTTCAGGCAACCATATTGCCCAATTACAGGCAGCAGATGTGACATTGAAATCCTTGCTTGACAAAGAATATGTGGGGGAAGCCAAAGTTATGACTCTCAGAAAATGGTGTTCTGTATGTGTTTTCTGATGATGTTAAATGTCTTGCTGTTTCTAAATGTTGCAGATCCCTCATCTTACATCATGCATACACCATACCCTGTTCAGGACACTTAGCGCACCAGAAAACATACCACAGAATCAGTTCCTGTTTCTACTGGCCATAAATGTACACTGATGTGCTCACTAACTGTTCCACATGCCCTGTCTGTCAGAAAACAAGTGCTGTTTGCAGGTTGGCCAGAGCTCCGCTGTATCCATGGATATTGCTGGACCGCTGGAGAGAAGCAGTGCTGGCAACCAACACATACTGGTTGTATGTGACTATGCAATCTGGTACCTTGAGGCGTTCCCTCTATGCACAATCACCACTGCAAAGGTTATCAGCATGCTTGTTCAGCTCTTTTCCAGAATTGGCATACCAGATGAGATCATTACAGACCAATGCACCAACTTCACTTCCTGTCTCATGAAGGTACTCCATCGACAGCTTGGCATCAACCCCATTCAAACCAGTCCAAAAAATCCGCAGACAGATGGACTGGTGGATTCAACCAAACCTTCGAGAATATTTTAAGGAAGTTTGTGTGGGACACCGGTAAGGACTGGGACAAATGGCTACCATTTCTGCTTTTTGCCTACCCAGAGGTGTCCCTGGCTTCTACAGGGTTCTCTCCTTTTGAGCAGGAGTATGGCTGGCCTGTCCAAGGGCCGCTGGATCTGTTGAAGAAGAGCTGGGAGGCACCCACCTCATCTGCTGAGTGAGGCATTTCCAGTATGTGCTGCAGATGAGAGCCTGCCCTAGTGAAAAAAAAGTATACTTTATTGTATTTGTAATATATTTCCTGTTTCAATAGTACATTGCAAATATACTAACAAAAAATTGTACTAACTTTAAATATATAAAAAGTGTATTACCACCAGGCTTTTACCTATTTTTATAATTTTTATAATTACATTTATTTTTTATTTTTATAATTACAGCTTTTAACATACTTTAAAATAATTGTAATTTAGTATATTTTCTAAAAATATATTTTACAAAAATATACTTGAATTGAAAGTTTTTTTTATTTTTTTTAAAAGCGTATTTATTTGCACTTTATGTAAATATATTTTAGTATTATTTTTAACTGTGTGCTGAAAATGACCATTGTAACAATGCATTGAAAGTATACTTTCAAAGTACATTATTAAATAATCTGAAGTTGTAGTATACTTTAAGTTAAATTTTGGAGTAATTTTTAAGTGTACTTCTTCATGCTTGCAATTCACTTCATTACTGCGTTCAGAAAGTAATAAAACATACGATAAATGCGTTGAAACCCATTTAAAACATTTTTAAATAAAGTGTATGCATTGCACAAAAGGCTACTCTTGTAATTGTGATTTAAGTATTTTAATAAATTTATACAATGTCACAGAGAGGTCCAATGTATAAACATCAATCCATGACTAATTTTATACCATCAGCACACCATACGAACACAAGAAAATGTGTTCTACAGGAAAGTAACCTTTTATCGAATGTGTTTTTGAAATGTTTCAGATGTTTTGGGTGAAATGAGCAATTAAATTAGCATTAGCCGATGCTATTTTGCTTAGCTCGCTAACAGCGAGTCCACGAATTAGCCATCATCTCAGTCTCCAGTTAGCTTAGCCTGTTAGTGAGTGTGAGTGAGTGAGTGAGTGAGAGAGAGAGAGAGAGAGAGAGAGAGAGAGAGAAAGAGAGAGAGGGGGGGGGGGGGGGGGGGTGGGTATTTTGCTAAAGTTCGGTGCTGTGCCTCGAGATGCCCGCGATGTTGGAAAAGGGTACAACAGAGATTTCAGGGAAAAGAAGAGGCAGAAACTCGGTGAACAACCTGACAAAAAGTTTTACTTCCAATGGCAACAGTAACAATTCTTGGGAGGAAGGAAATTCTCCTTCCTCCAGTGATGACGAGCACGGTAAGTCACGGGTGGTAGCAGGCCCGGATTGGCTAATTGGGAGCACCGGGAGGAATCCCCGGTGGGCCGGTCATGCCACTGGGTTGAAATACACATGTCTGTTATTGAAGTTACATGTTAGTTATTGTAATGACCCTGACAAGAAGTGCATTCAGCATAGGGGAAAAAAACTAGCATATTTTTACTCAAAAATAATATATTTATGGTATATTGCTTGTGAAGACACTCTTAATTAATTTGTAATGTACTTGTAATACAAAAAAGTACACTTTAATATCACTAATCAAGCATGCAATTATCTTACACAGGCATATACTTAAAGTGTACTAAGTATACTTGAATTTGTTCCAATTTAGCACATAAAAGTACACTAAATACACTTAAAGTTATGCTTTACTACAATTTAATTGCAACTAAAATATACTTAGCACAAAATTAGTTTTTCCAAAATAGCACACTTCAAGTTAACTAATCATTAACACACTTAAAGTATACTGACAATTAGTCTGGCTGCAAGTATATTTAGCATATTTTTTTTTTCACTAGGGTGTCTGGAGACATACCAAGAACAGTCCCATGAGAACCTTGAGAAAGTCCAGAAAGCCCAGAAGCTATGGTATGACCAGTATGCTAGACACCACGAGTACCAGCCTGGACAGAAGGTGCTGCTGTTGCTGCCATCCTCTGATAGTAAGCTATTCGCAAAATGGCAAGGACCTTACGCCATCCTCAGGAAGATGGGGCCAGTCACTTACGATTTGCGCCACCCAGACAAGGGGAAGGAGAGCCAAGTTTACTATGTCAACCTCATCAAAGAGTGGCAAGAGAGGATGCCTGAGGGGAAGAAGGCCTTGATTGCATGCAAGGTGGTCCCTGACGATGAGGAAGATGACAACAGGGTGGATGACGAAGCTGTGAAGGGTCCCCAGATTGTGATAAGCCTGGACTCTGGATCTGAAGAGTGACCAAAAGGAGAAGCTCCTAAAAATCTTTGCTGATTAATCTGAACTCAAACTTGAACCTGGGAGAACAGACTATTTGGCAGAGGCCATACCACATACCAGAGAGCCTTGTTGCCTTGCTGAGAAAGGAGATTGCTGTGATGAAAGACATGGGAGTAATCAAACCCTAGCACATGGAGTAGCCTGATTTTTCTGCTCCCCAAAAAAGATGGATCGCTAAAGCTTTGCATAGACTTCAGGAGACGCTGTATCCCAGTTCGATGCTTACCCAATGCCCAGAATTGACAAACTAGTTCAAAAGAATTCTAAAGTATTAATTGAAATAATTGAAAGGGCCACGTACATCACCACACTAGACCTCTGCAAGGGTTATTGGCAGGTTCTGCTGAAGAAGAAATCCAGGGAGTACACTATGTTCAGGACACCCATGGGCCTGTTCCAGTTCACGACAATGCCATTTGGGTTAAGTGGGGCAGCAGCAACTTTCTAATGGCTAATGGACCATGTACTCAGAGACTGTGAGGGCTGCTGTGCCACATATCTGGACGATATGGTCATCTAGAGTGACACCTGGGAGGCAAGAGACCCGCTATTTATGATTTCAGCAGGGAATGGTGAGGTTTGACTAGGTCAAAGCTGTGCACAACTGTCCCAGACCCCGCACTAAGAGGGAAGTACTCTAGCTGTACCCCTGACTAACCTGACAAGCAAAACTGTCAAGAATCCAGTGACCTGGAGGGAGGAGTGCAAGAAAGCCTTCACACAGTTAAAACATCCTCTGTGGATGTCTCCAGTCTTGCAGAGCCCAGATTTCACTAAGAGGTTCTTGGTTGCCATAGTACTGGCCCAAGGGATCTTTGGCCAAGAGCGGTCCATTCTCTACCTCAGCCGTAAGTTTCTGCCCAGAGAGACCCAATACTCCACTATCAAGAAAGTGCTTAGCTATCAAGTGGGCCCTGGACAGCCTCCAATATTACCTGTTGGGAAGAGAGTTCAACCATGAGACAGATCACCAAGCACTTATATGAATAAACATCATGAAAGACCATAATGCCCAGGTGACTTGCTGGTACCTTTCCCTGCATTTGTTCCAGTTCAAGGTCCGTCACAGAACCAGAAGATGTAATGTCACAGCAGACTTTCTGTCCTTATTGCCGAGCCTCGTCAAGCCAGGAGAGGAGGGAGTTAATGTGACAGAGGACTCTGTCACTGGCTGGGATGGCACACACACACACCCATCTAGTCACCTCCACATTATTTTCCCATACACACAGTTGTTTAGCCATTCCCTAGGGTGCACACTTGGGTCTGTGCAATCGCTCCATTTCACACACGCTTACAATCTTAATACATATTAATCCTCTCTACTGATTGCCATTCCCCAATAAACAAACACACCAGATAAGGTTAAATTATAACATTTTTTTACTTATTTGCATGTTTGTTCATCTCTGTATTTGTTTGTGTGGTAGATTGTCCGTCATGTCACATCTTCCATGTCCAGCCCACTGAGGGTACGGCAAGCATGAGGGGCTAAATGTAGGCGATGGTTCTTTGTCCTTATGTGGCGGCCGAGGATATGGATAGAGGAAGAGGCACGACACCTGTAACAATGCCTTATTTAAAGAAGAATGGGAAAACTAACTACTGCTGACTATGCCAGCCCAGTAAATAGACCAGGGAAATGCCCAAAGGACACATAGGTTCAAACTCAAAAAGGGACCATGAGATGTGGACATAAAATAACAGAATACATTTGTATTGAACAGCAATAAACCTTTTAAAACTAGATAAAATACAAAACATTCAGGTCACTTATACAACCACAATCAGTGTACCCGCAATAGGCTGCTGCCAAAATAAAGACACCAACCCAAGGCAAAAAGGCCTATTACACTTAAACAAAATTACTAGAGCTCATGCTTACCAGTAGCAGAAAAGGCTAGCCCAGGGCTGGGATGATCCCAAAAAAATAATTAATCACCCGCACGTGCACCATACCTCACACCCACACACACTTCCATTCAAAAATCAACTGTAAAGGTTTGCACACAACACTCCATGCAGGGAAAACCACCACCACACCAGACAGCTAGCCTACCTACTTTGGGCCTGCAGAACCTGGAAATTAATAAAACCACAAAACAAACCCAACAATACAAAGAAATATTGACAGAAGATAACAATTCCAAAATCAGAAAGAATGAAGAAAAACGCAAGACAACAATCATTCAATCAAAACAAAAAAGAACCAAAAAGAACCACTCACACCTGGGGATAATCTCCAGCAGTGGTTAGAGACACAATACCAAGTATGGCCTGCTCTAACAAACAAAGTACAGCCCTTAAAGGCAAACAACCATGGGCCCTAAATTAGCTACCAGGTTTGCAATGGTAGACAGCAACTAAACCAATAAAGCACAAAGACTCCAACAAAAATGATAAAAAAAAAAACAGTATTACAAAACAAACAAATAATTTTAAATACAATCAACAAAGACCTTGGCCTTAAATTTCAATTCAATCTCATTAGAGAACTTAATCATGGTAGGAATTGAGATTGTTTTTTTTGCTGAGATGCACCACAAGTAAGCTGAAAATTAAGATCCCTTGTGAGCTCAGTGTCAATATTTTTTTCCGAGACATCTTATGAAATTATGAAAATAGTTCTCACATTATGTTTACCCTCCAAGAAACAGGACTCATGAGTCAGTTTGTACTCATCAGCCAAAACTGCAGCTTCTGCTACAGTTTTGAAAAGTAGCAACAGGTCATCGTAAGACTTTTGCTGAGACGCACCAAAGAGTAAGCTGCAAATAAAGATCTCTTGTAAACTCAATGTCAATATTTGACCGAGACATCTTTTGAAATTATGAAAATGCTGACTGTGAGCCTCAGGAACATAATCACAGGCCTTGAGCACTGGCGCTTTCATAATTGCATAATCCTGACTTTTAGCTTTTGTTAATGCAGAATATGCTTGCTAAGCCGTTTAAAATTCAATTTACATTTAAATGTATTTTTTTTAATTAAATTAAATCCAGCATTAACTTCAGGTCAGCCCCTGGGTGTCAGCCACTCTTTCACACAAAACAAAAAATGTGTCAACATCTCCTTCATTAAATGGAGGAACTAAATGCAAGTTACTGGTATTATTATTCCTGGGAGCAATCTGCTCATCAGGGTCTGGCCCAAGGTCAACTCCCATGACACTGCCATGCAGTTTACACCCTCTAAGGAACTGCAGGCATTGCGTTCCAAATCTAGTTTCTGTTGCTCCAAGCACAGCTTTTCCAACTCTTTCTGAAACCTATACAATACAAACCTTTCCCCTCTCTTTAGAACCATGTATCCAACTGTCTATCTAAGTAGACCCTAATCTTCAAGCAGATACAGTGGTGGGTATTTATGCACTAAATCCCAATGATAGCGTGTAGCAACCCACAATGGGCGAATATTGCCAGACATGGATGTGCCCCGGAGAAAACTGCTCCAGCCACCTTCTCTGCTCAAACACAAAAAAGAAACAAACAAAAAATGAGTCTGCACCAGACACACCTCGCCTTTTGCCTAACCCGGGAAAGGTTGCATTGTCAAATATATTTTGGCACATCCAGCAAGTGTTTTCCAGAGTATTAATGGGAGTAAATAAACTATAATACTCTGTTTAGATCACAACAACTATAAATCACAATGGAATTGAACTGAAATGTAGTGCTGTCATGTAGAACTATATAAGTTTTGGATCATTATTCATTAGTACAGTGAACTGCCATACTATTCTTCTTCTTCTTCTTTCGGCTTTTCCCTTCAGGGGTCGCCACAGCGATTCATCACTCTCCACCTATCCCTATCTTCTGCATCCTCAACACTTGCACCCACTAACTTCATATCCTCATTTATTACCTCCATATACCTCCTCTTTGGCCTTCCTCTTTGCCTCCTGCCTGGCAGCTCCATGTCCAACATTCTCCTACCAATATACTCAATCTCCCTCCTCTGAACATGTCCAAACCATCTTAATCTGGCCTCCCTAACTTTGTCCCCCAAACATCCAACATGAGCTGTCCCTCTGATGTACTTGTTCCTAATCCTGTCCAACCTTGTCACTCCCAAAGAGAACCTCAACATCTTCAGCTCTGCTACCTCTAGCTCAGACTCCTGTCTCTTCCTCAGTGACACTGTCTCTAAACCATACAGCATAGCCGGTCTCACCACTGTCTTGTACACCTTCCCCTTGAGTCTTGCTGATATTTTTCTATCACACAGAACTCCCGACACCTTTCTCCACCATTACAACCTGCCTGCACTCGCTTCTTTACCTCTTTCCCACACTCTCCATTACTCTGGACTGTTGACCCCAAGTACCTAAACTCCTGAACCTTCTTCACCTCTTCACCCTGTAATCTTACTGTTCCACTTCCCTCCCTTTCATTCACACACATGTACTCAGTCTTACTACGACCGACTTTCATTCCTCTTCTCTCCAGCGCAAACCTCCACCTCTCCAGGTTTTCCTCCACCTGCTCCCTGCTCTCACTACAGATCACAATGTCATCCGCAAACATCATTGTGTAAGGAGGCTCCTGTCTGACCTCCTCTGACAACTGGTCCATCACCATAGCAAACAGGAAGGGGCTCAGAGCCGATCCCTGATGCAGTCCCACCTCCACTTTGAACTCCTCTGTCTGACCTACAGCACACCTCACCACTGTCCTGCTCCTCTCATACATGTCCTGCACCACTCTGACATACTTCTCTGCTACTCCTGACTTCCTCATACAGTACCACAGCTCTTCTCTTGGCACCCTGTCATACGCCTTCTCCAAGTCTACAAACACACAGTGCAACTCCCTCTGACCATCCCTATACTTCTCCATCAAAATTCTCAGAGCAAAAATTGCATCTGTTGTGCTCTTTCTGGGCATGAAGCCATACTACTGCTCACAAATTTCCACTACCTTCCTTAACCTAGCTTCCACTACTCTTTCCCATAGCTTCATTGTATGGCTCATCAACTTTATCCCCCTATAGTTGCTACAACTCTGCACGTCACCCTTATTCTTAAAGATTGGCACTAATACACTACTTCTCCATTCCTCAGGCATCTTCTCACTCTCTAAAACCCTGTTAAACAAACTTGTTAAAAATTCCACTGCTGCCTCTCCTAGACACTTCCAGACCTCCACCGGGATGTCGTCAGGACCAACTGCCTTACCACTTTTACCACCTCTTCAAAGCCTTCCTGACTCTACTCCTTCTACTCTTTTTTCCCTCTCATTTTCCTCATTCATCAGTTCTTCAAAGTACTCCTTCCATCTCCTCTGTACACTCTCTTCACTTGTGAGCACCCTTCCATCTCTATCCTTAATAACTCTAACTTGCTGCACATCCTTCCCATCTCAATCCCTCTGTCTAGCTAACCTGTATAAGTCCTTCTGTCCTTCTCTAGTGTCTAACCTAGTGTACAACTCGTCATATGTCTCCTGCTTGGCCTTAGACACCTC
Source organism: Pangasianodon hypophthalmus (assembly GCF_027358585.1). Classification (NCBI taxonomy): domain Eukaryota; kingdom Metazoa; phylum Chordata; class Actinopteri; order Siluriformes; family Pangasiidae; genus Pangasianodon; species Pangasianodon hypophthalmus. The sequence goes on from NC_069717.1 coordinate 18,398,467, forward strand.
CCTCTGCGCTGTGGCTCCTTGTGTTCCTGTCTATTCTCTTCAGTCCTGTCCATGTCCCACTTCTTCTTGGCTAACATCTTCCTCTGGATACTATCCTGAACTCCCTCATTCCACCACCAAGTCTCCTTATCTTCTTTCCTCCTTCCAGATGACACACCCAGAACCTTTCTTCCTGTCACCCTGATCACTTCTGCTGTAGTTTCCCAGTCATCTGGCAGTACAGCTGACCACCCAGAGCCTGCCTTAACTTCTGTCTAAAGTCATCACAACATTCCTCCTTTTTCAGCTTCCACCACTTGGTTTTCTTCTCTATCTCTATCTTTGACCTTTTCTTCTTACAGACCATCAAAGTCATCCTACACACCACCATCCTATGCTGTCTGGCTACACTCTCTCCCACTACTACTTTACAGTCACTAATCTCTTTTAGATTGCCTCTTCTACATAGGATGTAGTCTACCTGTGTGCTCCTACCTTGACTCTTGTAAGTCACTCTATGCCCCTCCCTCTTCTGAAAATAAGTGTTAACCACAGCCATGTCCATCCTTTTAGCAAAGTCCACTACCATCTGTCCTTCAAGGTTCCTTTCCTTAACTCCAAACTTGCCCATCACCTCCTCATCACCTGTGTTCCCCTCACCAACATGTCCATTAAAATCTGCTCCTATCACCACTCTCTCACCCGTGGGAATACTCTCTATCACCTCGTCTAATTCACTCCAGAATCTCTCTTTCTCCTCTAACTCACAACCTACCTGTGGAGTATAACCACTAACAACATTCAACATCACCCCTTCAATCTCTAACTTCATACTCATCACCCTGTCTGACACTCTCTTCACCTCCAGAACAAACTCCTCCTTCAAGACCCATTTCTCTTACTATCCACACCATAATAAAACAGCTTGAATCCTGCTCCTATACTATGAGTCTTTCTACCCTTCCACCTGGTCTCCTGTACACACAGTATATCCACCTTCCTTCTCTCCATCATATCAGCCAGCTCTCTACCTTTCCCTGTCGTAGTACCAACATTCAGAGTTCCTATTCTCAGTCCTACACTCTTACCTTTCCTCTCCTCCCTCCTCTACTTCTTCGACCAACAGTAGCCCAATTTCCACCGGCGCCCTGTAGGTCACAGGTGCCAATGGCGGTCGTTGTTAACCCGGGCCTCGACCGACCCGGTATGGAGTTCAGAGTACTGACGATTCGCATGTTTAAATTTGGCAATGTTTTACGCCGGATGCCCTTCCTGACGCAACCCTCTCTATTTATCCGGGCTTGGGACTGGCACAGAAGTCACTGGACTGTGACCCCCATGGCTAGATTAGTGAACTGCCATACTATTAGTTTGGCAAAATTTGAATGAATCTGAGCAGAAAGAATAATAATAATAATAATACATAACACTTGTATAGCGCTTTTCAAGATACTCAAAGACGCTTTACATGAAGAGACAAACGAGGGCAACAAAAGAATTAAGACAGTTAATGAAAGGTGGTTTTAAAAAGATGGGTTTTCAGGGCTTTTTTAAACATGGGGAGTGTGGATGAGTCTCTGATGTGTTTGGGCAGGGAATTCCAAAGGGTGGGGGCAGCAGCGGAGAAGGCCCTGTCCCCCCAGGTCTTGTGTTTAGTCCTGGTGGGGGGAGACAGGAGGTTGGCGTCAGGTTGAGCTGACCTGAGGGCACGGGTGGGGGTGTGGTGGTGGAGGAGCTCAGAAAGGTAGGTGGGGGCCAAGGGACTTGTACACAATGGTGAGGAGCTTGAATTGGATACACTGAGGAATGGGGAGCCAGTGGAGATCTTTGAGGACAGGAGTGATGTGTTCACAGGAGGAGGTGGGCAGCAGAGTTTTGAATGTACTGGAGTCTATTGAGGAGTCTGGAGGGTAAACCGTAGAGCAGACTATTGCAGTAGTCGAGACGGGAGGTAACAAATGCGTGGATGAGGGTTTCAGCAGACTGAGGAGAAAGGGAATGAGCAATGTTCCGAAGATGATAGAAGGCGGTTTTGGTGATGTGTTTGATGTGGTGTTCAGAGGAGAGAGTCTGGTCAAAAAAGATGCTGAGGTTACGGAGGTGGGAGGAAGAAGGGACTGAAAAGCCGTCAAAGGTGAGGGTGAGGTTATCATAGGTTTTGGTGAGTGTTTTGGGGCCGATGATGATTATTTCAGTTTTGTCGCAGTTTAGTTGGAGGAAGTTTGACTGAAGCCAGGACTTTATTTCGGAGGATGTTGAGGTTGCCAGAGTCGGAGGAGAGCAGGAGGTCATTGGTAACTCGGAGGAGGGCTGTCTCAGTGCTGTGGTGGGAGCGGAAACCGGATTGGAAACATTCAAATAGGTTATTGGTGGTGAGGTGGGATTTCAGTTGGGAGGCGACGGTACGTTCAATGAGTTTGGAGAGAAATGGGAGGTTAGAAATGGGTCTGTAGTTGTTGGGAATGTTAGGGTCAAGTCCAGATTTTTTAAGGATAGGAGTAATGGCAGCAAGTTTGAGTGCAGATGGGATGGAGCCAGTGGACAAAGAAGAGTTTATGAGGAGCTTTGACGAGGGTGGATGGAATGGGATCAAGGGAACAGGTGGAGGTTTTCATGCCTTCCAAGAGATCAGGCAGGTCAGAGGTGGAGATCAAGGAGAAATGGGACAGGGCGGAGCAAGTGGAGGGAGGGTAAGGAGAGGTAGGAGCAAGGGGCGGAGATGCTGAGAGGTGGGTGTAGATGTTGATGATTTTGTTTTGAAAAAATAACAGAAAGGAGGTGCACTTTTCTGCTGTGAATGATTGTGAGCCATTGTCCAGGGGATTGAGGAGTTTGTTAATGGTGGTGAAAAGTGTTTTGGGATTTCCAGAGCCAGACTGAATGAGGTGAGAAAAGTAGGTGGTCCGGGCTTGAGACAAGGCTTCCTTATATTGTTGCAGATGGTCTTTGTAGAGTTGGGTGTGGACAATGAGACCGGTCTTTTTACTAAGTCTTTCTAGTTGACGTCCTTTAGTTTTCATGAGACTTAGTTGGGGAGTGAACCAGGGAGCAGACTGATTGACTGTTTTGGTTTTCAGGGGGGCGAGTTGATCCAGGCAGGAGAAGAGGGTGTTATTGTAGAGAGTGGTGAGTTCTGCTGTGGACTGGGCATCAGTGAGAGTGGCTGTGGATAAATGTTCAACCAGGAGGGAAGTGAGTGTGGAGGGTAAGTTGGGACTAAGCTTGCGGAAATGTAGCAGACGTCTGTTTTTGATGAGAGATGGGGATGTCAATAGTGAAGGTGATGGCCAGGTGGTCTGATATGGTGAGATCAGTGCTGGAGATGTTTGATATGGAGAGGCCAGAAGTGCAAACAAGATCCAGAATATGTCCACGGTTATGGGTGGGGAAGTTAACATGTTGACTGATATTGAAGCAGTTTAATAATTCCATAAAGTCAGTAGTAGCAGTGGAGGTGGTAGAGTCCAAGTGGAAGTTGAAATCTCCTAGTAGCAGAATGGAAGGGGAAGTGGAGAGAAGTTGGGTGAGGAATGTGGAGAAATCAGACATGAATGAAGAATTAAATTTTGGGGGGCGGTAGATGACAGCAATGGTGAAGGGGGTAGAAGAAGTAACTTTGATGGCCAGGTGTTCAAAAGATGGAGCAGAGGGAATTGAAATGGGGCTGATGGTAAAGTCCTGCTTAAATACCACTGCAATGCTGCCACCACGGCCTTCAGTGCGGGGTTTGGTAGAGTAACTGTATCCATCAGGTGTAGGCAAATTGAGTACAAGGTGGTCATGTTGTTGCTGCCAAGTTTCAGTAAGACAAAGAAAGTCCAAGTTATTGTCTTTGATATGTTCTTTCAAAATGTCACTTTTATTGTTGAGGGAACGGGTGTTTAACAGAGAGAATTGAATAAGTTTAATAATAGGAACTAACAAAGGAGCTTTGGGAAGGGGGCGGAGACAGGACATGTGTGGTTTGTTTTGATGACGTACCGGTAGTGCTTTGCGCTCAGCTGACCAAATAGACTGAATAGACTGAGGAGTACCGGAGTAAACAAACTTGCGACGTGAGCTTCTATGGATGTATTTTTTCCTGCAAAGAAGTCCGAGAGATTTAATTATTGAGATGCATGGGGGAATTAAAGAGCAACGGAGTTTGAGGAGTTGTGAGGAGTTGTGAGGAGTTGTGAGGCGGAGTATTTTAGAGCCATGTCGGAGAACGGTAGAGCAGCAAGGTAACTCTTAAACAGCAGACCTGCTGACAAGAGAATCAAACAGAGCAGTGTGGCCCGGCTGAAGGACATGGAGCACTGTGTGTGCCACAAACCGGTTGGTATCGAGCATGCGGAAACGGCGTCGGAGTCAGGAGCTAGTGCTAGTGATAGTAGCTAGCCCCCGACAGCAGTAGCTGTGACGCTAGTAGCCAGCTAGCGCTAGCCGCTGGCTACAAGCACCCGGCAACTGCAGATTGGACTATGCCGCTCGTAGAAAACTGATGGACGGGGCTCGATTTAACCAGGATGATAGTAGGGGTTTGCCAGATGGACAGTCCAGTAAATAGATGGAAAAGCAGCACACAGGTCCGATGACAGGTAGTCCAGAGCCGGGAAACGCCAACAGGTGAGCTCAAAAAACCTCCAAGGCAGTAATCCGTAATGAGGATCCGTAAGGAAATCGATCGCAGTCCAAACACTAAAGAGCATACCACGATAATAACTGAGAGTATAATGATACAAATGTGATAAAAAGGGTCAATACAACAAAAAGATAGACAGATGGAGAAGCGGCGATCACAAAGACGCCAGCGTCCTCTCACATCCGGGTCTTTCCCCGGATGTGTATAGAGTGTGTATAAAGTGTAGCTCTATACACTTCACAATTCATCTTGCTAATTCTATCAGCAGTCACATCATCAATAAACACCAGTGGTCCAGTTCTACATACAGTATATGCCTATGCCATAACACTTCCTCCACCATGTTTGACAGATGATGTGGTATGCTTTGAATCATGAGCCCTTCCTTTCCTTCTCCATACTTTTCTCTTCCCATCATTCTTGTAGGCTTTTTTAGATGTTTTAGAAAGTCTAATCTGGTCTTTCTGTTCTTGAGTGTCACCAGTGGTTGTAGACTTTGACAATGATACACATACCTGCTCGAGAGTGTTCTTGACTTGTCTAGATGTTGTGAAGGGGTTATTCTTATACATGGGAAGATCCAAACAATTCAGTCAAGACCTCAGAAAAAATACTGTGGATCTCCTTAAGCCTGGTTCTTCTGGGGGAGCAATTTACAAACACCTGAAGGTACCACAAGCATCTGTACAAACAAATGTATGCATATATACATACATTATATATATATAGGCATAAAATTAATTTATATATATATATATAAAAATCTTGGGACCACACAGATCATTCAGGAAGGAGGCATAAAATTAATTTCCAGGGATGAATGAACTTTTGTCAGAAAGGTTCAACTCCTAAACCCAGGAAAACAGCAAAGGAGCAGGTGAATGAGCTAAAGGCATTGTGTTACATCTACCATGAAAAGAGTCCTACATCACACTGGCCTGAAAGGCGTTTGCACAAGGAAGAAGCCCCTACTCCAAGACCAACATAAACCCAGACAGAAGTTTGCTGTTGATCACCAGGAAGAAGACTAGCCTTTGGGGCAGTGTTTTATGGTCAGATTAAACAAAAATGTAACTATTTGGCCATAATACTCAGCACTATATATGGAGGAAAAAGGGTGAGGCTTTTAATTTGAAGAGCACCATCCCAATTGCGAAGCATGGGGCATCGCAGCATTGTGTTGTGGGGGTGTTTTGCTGGAAAGGGACTGGTGCACTTCAGAAAATAGATGGCATCATGAGGAAGGTGGATTTTCTAGAAATACTAGACATCAGCCAGTCTGAAAAGTTCTTTAAAAATGATCTCTGCTCTTTTCTCTGCTCTTACAGTGTTGTTGTGTTTGATATAGGCTATGTTAATGCTGATATTAAAGGTGAATGCATTTAGTTATTTGAAACACACAATCTGCCTCATGTATTTATCTATGGGTGTTATGCTATGCTATTATGCTATGCTTATATGCCATGCTAGTATATGCTCATGGCTATTTGTTCCCTGCATGTAATTATTGTTACCTGTTTGCTTAAGTAGGCAAGGAGATTTTTTTTTTAGTGGTACTACAACTAAAGCTCAAAGGACTTTCAGTAGGGATTTGGGATAAGTACAAGGCCTCCACAACCAGAGCTACAACTCAACCTCACCTGAAAACTGTCCTGAGGGTTATCACTATGACTAGGCCAAGGTCAAACCAAAGACATTTGTTAATACTGGTAAGGCTAATCCAATCTTATGGAAACCGTGAAGGACAGTGGACCGGATTGAACTGGCCTTAATCTAAGTGACTGTACAGATGTATTAGGGTACTCTTTAAGAAACATCTCCTGGATGCACTGGGACGCATCATCAGTGTTGTTCCCTGGGGTCATAGGGTGTTTCGGGTTTTGCAACAGACACCCTCACCCAGGCGACCCAGTCGGGGGTGATCAAGCCCCGGCTTGCGTCCCAGTAGCAGCCCACGGATCAGCCCTCTTAATCCATAGCCACCTTGTGGCTTTCTCTGCGGCTTCACTAGCCGATTGAATGGCGCTCCTCTTGGCCGTCCCTGTGACACCCAGCCGTCCGAGGGCTTTGCAGAGTGAACGTCCTGCAAAGCCCCTGCAGCCGACCTCTATGGGCTCGTAGACTGTTCTCCAGCCCCTACCTCTGCACTCCTCCACCAGTTCCTGGTACTTTTCATGCTTCCACTCATTGGCTTCCTCGATCCTCTCCTCCCATGGCACAGTTAACTCCATCATGATCAGGTGCTTTGTGGCCTCAGATGTTATGATCATGTCTGGTCGGAGGGATGTTGGAGCAATATGCTGTGGGAACCTCAGCTGTTTTCCCAGGTCCACTTGCAGCTGCCAATCGGGGGCTGTGTGAAGGAGGCCTGTTATTGCCTGTGGCCTTGCCATAGGTCTCTCTCCGGCCTTAACAAAGGGGATTGTCCTCGGAGTGCGATGGTGTCTGCTGATGTTAATGGCTGAGGCTATACTCTCCGCAATTGCTTTAAGCACCTGGTCATGGTGCCACCGATAGCGACCATCAGCCAGGGCTTTTGGGCAGCTGCTGAGGAGTTGTTCTAACGAGCCTCTTCCGGAGCAGAGGGGGCAGGAGGGTGTCTCGCTCTTCCCCCAGATGTGAAGGTTTGCTGGGCTTGGGAGGGCGTCATAGACTGCCTGCACCAGGAACCGGACACGATGGAAGTCTGCCTGCATGATGTTTGACCAGGTAACTTTGCGCTGCAATGCGCTCTCCCACCTTGTCCACGCTCCCTGCTGCTGGAGTCCAACTGCCCTGCCCACTCTCTCTTCCTCCAGGCCTGCTCGGACCTCTTCTTGGAGTAGCTGGTGTCTCTCCTTGCCCCGGGCCTTGCTGACCTGGATCTTTGGGACGTAGGCCAAGCCTGCTCTTCCTGTTGCCAGGGTCCCCACCAGGGCCTTCTGCCTTAGGCGTGACTCTGCCACCTCCACTGCCTTCTCTGCCTTCCACTTCCTTCCTGTCCTCACTTCAATCCCGGCTGATGACACCTTGTGGTCCCTGGAATCCCTGTACTGTAGGGCTTCTCTTGTGCGTGCCACCTTGAACTCTTCAGTGAGCCCGCTGAAGGGCAGCTGCAGGATATTACTCGTCCCATACAGAGCAGCGCTGGTGAGGCTGCGGGGAAGGCCCAGCCACTTCCGAAGAAAGCCACTGATCTTCCTTTCGAGGGATTCCACTGTTGTCAATGGGACTGCATAGACGAGGAGGGGCCAAAGAACTCGGGGCAGGATGGAGTGCTGGTAGATCCAGTCTTTAAATCTACCAGGCAAGCCTGACTTGTCCACCTTGGTCAGCCAAGCTCCAAGCTCTTCACTGAACTTCTGGATGGCAGTGGTGTCTTTCAGGGTGGAATCGAAGATTTTCCCAGGCTCTTGACAGGTTGTTCGGTGATGGATGGGATTGCTATTCCTAAGATGGAAAAACGGAATTTGTCAATCACCTTCCCCCTCTTCAACACCATGGATCTCGACTTAGAGGCCTTGAAACTCATCCTTGCCCATGTGATGAGACTCTCCAGACCATGCAAGATCCACCTGCACCCTGGGACTGATGTTGTTGTAATGGTGAGGTCATCCATAAACGCTCTTATCAGGGGCTGTTGGACGCCAGACTTCGACAGGGGCCCTCTGCATTCCACCTCGGCAGCCTTGACCACCATGTTCATTGCGAGGGCGAAAAGGATCACAGAGATGGTACAGCCTGTTATTATGCCTTTCCCCAGGTGATGCCAGTCTGATGTTACTGAGCCGGAAGTGACCCTGAGTCTGAAATTGTTGTAATAATCCAGGATCAGGTCCTTGATCTTACCGGGAACATGGTGGCGATGTAACACAAGCTCAACCAGTTTGTGAGGGATCGACCCATAGGCGTTGGTCAAGTCCAGCCACAACACTACAAGGTCACCTCTGCTCTCGTGTGCCTCTCTGATGAGCTGCGTAACTACTCCTGTATGCTCTAGGCAGCCGGGGGCTCCAGGCATTCCACCCTTCTGCACTGAAGGGTTGATGTAGTTGTTCCTGAGGAGGAACTCGGTCAGCCTTCGGGAGACAACGCTAAAAAAAAAAAAAAAAAAAAAAAAAAAACTGTTTGTCTGTAATTGTTTTCTTTCTTGTCACAATACATCAATACATTTTGGGGTCATAGTATACAGTCACAATGTGTGTTTTGACTGTATATACATTTTGGGTCAGATGGTCACAGATTGGAAGGTGCAGGGAAACCCTCCTTAGATTGAATCCTGTGTACCCCTTTTTATTCTGAGGGAGGTTACAAACTAGGCCAAAGGGCATTACCAGGACTCATAGTGACCTGACACGGTGATTAAGGCCATCTTCCATTAATTAGCATAAGTGAAGGTGATGAGAGACAGCCTTCATTTGTCTGAAGCACTGGTCCATGGTTACATCCGTCCCTCAACTTCACCAGCAGTGGCAGACCATCAAGTATTGCTATCCACTACCCCTGGTCCCCTCTGCCAGTGCTTCAGAGCTCTATTTCTCATTGACTTGGGTTTCCAGGACTGACAATGGATAGGAACATCCTCTAGGGGGCGGAGAGGTCTATGGCACAATGCCATGGTCAGTGGGGCGGGAGCTGAGTGGCTTTGGACTTGCTGAAAACCTCTGCCCTCTGTCCCTTGTATGTTGGGGGTTTTGACAGGCAATTATTAAAGCAAGATTTATTCCAGGCTATGGGTTCATCTTGTTTCTAAGATATCTGGGGATTGTGGGACAGTGGTGTGTGAATAGTCAGCATCCAATCCTTCCTCAAGCAGATATTTGTTTATTGAAAGATGTAGTGCTACAGACAGTATACAGGAAAACATTGTCTGCACTGAGTGGACTTATTCCCTCAGGGTAGATTATATAGTAATAGGTGTTGTCTATTTGCATACGGTTGAATACTGATGAAGAATCAAACAAAGAACTTGTCAGTTAATTGTACAATACAATCTTAAAATAAACATATTTATTACTGTCACAAGAAAAAAATGTACTCAGTAACATTATGTGTGTGTGAAGTTCAGTGGGTATGTGTGATTTCAACATGGTGGAATGTGTGTTTGGTAGAGAGAGGAGGGAAAATGTCCAGGTGCAGGTAAAGCAAAGGTCAAGTTTTAGGCCCTTTATACTAGTAAATTTCCACTTCTCACACTCAGACAACCACAGGGCACCTTGGACAGTGACAGATTGAGGTGATTTGGTTATCATAAATGAGAGTTCATATATGCAAAATGCCAGTGTTCGTCCATAGGAGAATGATGTGGTGAGAACCTTTTCCTCTCCTAGAGGAGAACTATCAAGGACTTTTACACTTAGGGTGCCTGTGAGAGAAACAAGTGGTGTATTCAAAGATTGAGCTATAGATTCAAGTAGCCTACTGCACTGGAGTCAACCAGTGCTGAAAAATAGTGTGAGGAAGAGCTCCAGGACAGCTTAATGGGTAAACAAATGCATTTTCTCTCTATCATACGAGTTAGAGCTTGACTCACCCATTTTCCCCCTTGTTCTCTGATCTTGCATAATGTTCTAAAATGTCCTTTCTGACTGCAGCACAGACAGAAAACTTTCAGTGACATTCCTTATCTTCTGAGGCAAGACTTACTTGAGCAACATCCATGGGAGCAACATCGCTCTGAATGTGAGGTACTGCGGGAACAGCATGCTGAACAGTTGATTTTTGTGCCCTGAGAAGGTTTTTGGTGCGTATGGTGTGCTGAATGAACTGGTTGAGGGAGAGATAGTCATCCTGCATGCAAGCTCTGATTGAAGCAATTTGCTGAGGCCTTGGCAGAACACAGTCTTTAGCGCTGGCTCATTCCACCCACACTCTGAAGCCACAGTGCAAAAAAAACTCAATGGCAGACTGTTAACATTGTTTTAAAGCCAAGAGTCTCTCTCCAGCCCTTTCCTAGACTTGGGATGTTCAAAAACCTTGCAGAATTCATAATCAAACTCTGTGTAGGCTTGGCTCAGCTTTATGAGTTTAAAGGTAGCACATCCCTGGATAAATATGTGGGTGCATTCACAAACAGGATGGTACATTCTATGAGAAACCCATTAATTTCCCAGGAGAATCATCATATTTGTCAGGTAATGTGAGAGGGATGCAGTCTTGTGCAATTTCTGGGTTGATGGAAATAACTACTCATGTGAGTTCCCAGATGTGGCATTGTGGATCATCTCTGTTTACCTCTGCAGTCCCTGATGAGTTCCATGGCAGTGGGCATACAGTACTTTGAATTTGCTGGGCATGGCTTCCATGCAGTTGACCTTGAGAGGCTGTGCTAACAGTAGAACGAAGATCTCGCAGCTCTACTGGATCCAGGTGAGTGGCGAAGCCTTATGTAACAAAGCTGATACTCCACTGAAATAGCAATGTCTGTGATAAATGTTACACTCTGCTTCATTCATGTGTATGGTGGCCTGGGAAAACCCATCAGATGTCACTGCATCAAATTCTGGCAAACAGCTGAAATATCAGGTTTGGACCCAAACGGTGTGGAGTCAAGGGAATCTGCCAATACCCCTTGGTTAAGTTCAGTGTCAAATAAAAGTGAGCTTAATTAATTAATTAATGAAGTTCATTAATGCGAGGGATCAGATATGTGTCAAATTTAGATACCATGTTGACATTTCTAAAGTGCACACAAAAATGGAGTAACTCATTGGTCTTCATCACCAAAACCACCTCAAATCACTGTGGGACTCCTTTATTACCTTGATAGCCTTGAGTTCCTCCCACACCACATTTTTATTTCTGTTCAGGCAATTTGTATGGTTGGCTGCCCACAAACACACCTGGAGGAATCTCAATGTGTTGTTCTATGAGGTCCATGTGACCAGGTAGAGGCGAAAATAGATCAGAAAATTCCTCCTGCAACCTGGCAACTTTTGCTCTCTGGGACAGTGAGAGGTGGTCTCCACAGGGGCCTGGGCCGCACTTTTTAAACTTACCTCCGGTCCTAGCTCCTCCCTCTCGGGAACCACCATCGCCAGAGCCACAGGAACCGCCTCTCTCCACAGTTTTAGGAGATTGAAGTGGTATATTTGAAGTGCATTGCCTCTATCTGTTCTCCTGACCACATCATCAACTTATCTGACTCACCGTGTGACCTCAAAGGGTCCTTGCCACTTTGCCAGTAATTTAGAGCTCAACATGGGTAGTAAAGCGAGTATTCTATCTCCCTGTGCAAATTCCCATAGCTGAGTACCCCTGTTATGCAGCCAGGATTGACGTTCTTGCACCTGTAGCATATTCTCCTGTGTTAATTGCCCCAATATGTTTAGTTTTGCTCTCAGGTCAAGAACGTACTGAATTTTGTTTTTGCTGTTAGAAGGTCCTTCCTCCCAATTTTAACTAATGACGTCTGTCAAGTTATGTATGTTTTGCTCTTGCCCAAACTTGAAAAAACGGCCTGATCAGTACTGAAGGACTGCAAGGGACAACTCAAATCCTTTTATCTTCTTTTATTTAGGAGCAGCAGGTTTTAGCAGTAGGTTAAGGATTTGGCAGGTTGATAACCTTAAAACACAATACAACATTGAATTATTAAATGAATATTTTTAAAACTATACAAAAACAGCCATTATTATAAGTACTGCAATTAAACAATTTCAAAAACAACTCAAAATTGGACATAGCAAAAATGAAAACATTGCAGATTAAGTATAATACTTCATTATACACAAACAACTTAAACAACTATTTACATATATACAAACATGAACTCAAACTTTAAGTTTCTCAGTACAACCAATGAGCCATGATAGTATAACAATATATTAATCAAACTAAACATTCAAATTGCTTGCCTTCAATGAAAGAAATAAGTAGGCAGTCTACCAATCATAATAAATTATTTAAACACAATTGAAATAACTTAAACAACAA